>NW_024404433.1:0-257920 GCF_905171775.1 Rana temporaria | reverse complement strand
TAAAACGCCAAATTATCTTGCAAATAATGGTACCGCTTTCAGCACCTTTTTTCTGAAATAATCATACCGCCAGGGAGGTTAATATCATGTGTATTTTTAAGATATTTCTGACTTGATTCATATGATATGTCCATCTCATAGATAGATGCATGTCTTTGTCCTTGGTGTGAAATGAACTGTTTTTTTTTGTCTAAGGCCTCGTACAGACGAGAGGATATCCGCTGGAAACGGTCCGACGGACCGTTTCCAGCGGATAAATCCTCCGGCGGATTTTGATCTGATGGCTGTACACACCATCAGATCAAAATCCCTGCGAAATACATCCGCGGTGACGTGGCCGCGCCGTCGCCACGACAATGACGCGATGACGTGCGCGACCCTGGAAGGTAAATACTTCCACGCATGCGTCGAATCAATACGACGCATGCGAGGGATGGGATCGGACGGACTTATCCGGTGAGTCTGTACAGACGACCGGATAAGTCTGGCGGACTGGATTCCAGCGGATAGATTTCTTAGCATGCTAAGAAATTTTTACCTGCTGGGAATCCGTCGGCTGGATTTTAATCCGCTGGGAAATGTCCGCTCGGACGTACACACGACCGGATCTATCTGCTGGAACTGATCCGCGGATCAATCCCAGCGGATAGATCCGGTCGTGTGTACGGGGCCTAAGAGACAGCTGAGACAATACTGCCTGTTTTCTTTTAGGGAAATCTTATTCTCTGATACAATGGGAGTTATTTACTTCCATGTGATAATAGCCCAGTTAGTTATCTGTGAAAACTTTCCCGATGGCAGGATAACTAACCAGCAATGATAGTAAAACCGCTTTTTGTTAATTCACCAAAGCTGGGACAACATTTCTTTGTTCTGTGACGAAAGTTACCATTGTTCAGACTTTCACCCAAGCTTGTAAAAGTTATAGATAGCTAATTCAATTGTTAGTGTCTTGGATGCTTGGCAAACATGGCTAAGGTGTGTTTTTTTTCCTTCGTATCTGAAAAGCTTCCATTTCAATGTCTCACCTCAAATTTGAGGCCTAATGGACTTATCATATTTTTGTTGGTAAATATTATATTATTATTATTATTTTCGTCATAACCCATAACAATATATACATCATCATATAGCAGATATATATGTGTGTGTGTGTGTGTTTATTTCTATGTATATATATATATATATATATATATATATATATATATAGATATATATATATATATATATAGATATATATCTATATATATATACACACACACACACTATATATATATATATATATATATATATATATATATATATATATATATATATATACTGTGTATATATATATATATATATATATATATATATAGATATATATATATACTGTATATATAAATATTAGTCTACCTGCATTAAAATGTTAAAATGCTATTAAAGTCATTTTTATATAATTTTTTATTTATTAGTAAAAAAAAAATAAACCCTAAAATTTGGTTTTACCCATGGACTGTTCTATTACAGTTATACAGGGTTTATATTTGTATACTCTTTAAAAAAAAAAAAAAATGTAATGATTATAAATGTATTTTTCATTGATATGAATGGTGTATAGCATTACATATGTGGGATTCCATTCATTTACTATACACCATTCACATTTAAATAGGCACATGCGTGAGCTTTAAATATTGATAAAAACAATGTTTTTTAATAATTAGGTTAATGTATATTGTTTGGTGGGAATGTAACTTTATTATTTTATTAATATGTGTATAATGTGTGCTGATTCTTTTTCTGTATTTTTCACTTCCTCATACTGTAATCCTGCTACATCACGCGAGATTACAGTGAGAGAAGCAGTTCTCAGGAGTTTCCAGCCGTTTGTAGATCGCTCCTCATCTCAACATGAGAATCGATCTACAAAGCTTCATAAATAGGCACTCAGAGGAGAGCGATCTCCCCTGAGAATGCCTGAGAACTGAATAGCGGTATTTTACCACACTTTCATAAAAGGACACCTATGAGACGTTTCTCTGGGCTGCAGTTCCTCTGATCTCCACAAGATGGTGATCTCACTTCTACCATAGAGAGAAGAAGTCTCTATGGAAGACAGGAAATTATGTCAGGGACAGACAGGAAGTTCCCGGTGAGAGGAAGAATGGTTGCGACTAGTTCCTAGCCAGTAGAAGGACCCTGTCCTTTCTCAGGGTAGGATATAGCTTGCTCAGTGTGAATGAGCTATTTCCTATCCAGCTAAAGGACCTTTTAGCCCCCTAGTGGTCAGGTCCTGTATAAGGATAGAAACTATCCAACTCACATTGAGAGAGCTAGTTCCTACCCAGCTAAAGGACCTTTTGGCCCCCTAGTGGTCAGGTCCTGTATAGGGATAGGAACTATCCAACTTACAGTGAGTAGGCTAGTTCCTATCCAGCTAAAGGACCTTTTTCTCCATAGTGGTCAGGTCCTGTTAAAGGATAGGAACTAGCCAACTCACAGTGAGAGAGCTAGTTCCCATCCAGCTAAAGGACCTTTATCCCTCCAGCCCTTTACAGGGATAGGAACTAGATGGTTCACGGCTTGTGATCACTTCCTGTACCATGTGACCAAACAGTCACATGGTCTGTGACATCACCAGGGTCCTTCTACTGGGCAGGAACTTGCCGCTACCCTGGAAGAAGCAGCAGAGGAGGTAATAAGATCTCATTTTCTATTTACACCCAGTAACCCCGTCATGTCCGTCCTCTTCCTCTATAGTCACTGTGATGTCTTTTATCTCCAGCAGATGATGATACACACATATATAGTGTGGAGACCTAGATTAACCCCTTCATTGTCAGAACATTCCCCCACTTACAAGGCCGGAACATTCTCTTCATTTCAGTTTATACTAATGGATTATACGGGTTGGGTTTTTTTTTTTCTAGAGGTGGACTTATGATACTTGTTTTAGATTTTATATTCTTTATGGAGGATGAAATAACTATTCCTGATGTCTGTGAAGGTTCAATACAAGGGATGTGTCTGGATGATGACTTTATCTTTGTAAGTATCAGGTGATGTCACTGTCTATTTCCCTATGTAGGAGTATTTAGAAGGATCAAGGATCTCTACAAGGACGTCATGATGGACAATCAGCCGCCCCTCACATCACCGGGTAAGAGGAGACTTTATTGTAAAGGAGAGAGCAGTACGGAGGCTCCATTTCGTACTGCTTTCGACGCGCACGTAAACAATGTAAATCCCGATTCGCGGACGACTTGCGCAAACGACGTAAAAAATTCGAACCTTGCGGCGGGAACGGCGGCCATACTTAACATTGTTATTCCACCTCATAGGTGGAATAACTTTAGGTGGCCTATCGCGTATGGAAACGACGTAATGCGATGGTGTAGGCCCGGCGTGCGCTCGTGAATAGTCGTATCCCCTCATTTACATAATCTAGGCCGGCCGCAATGTAAGCGCCACCTAGCGGTAAGCCAAAACATTGCAATCTAAGATAGGACGGCGCAAGCCGTCCTATCTTAGATATGTTTAAGTGTATCTCTGTTAGAGAATACACTTAAACATAGGTCGGCTTAGATTCAGAGTTAGGTCGGCTTATCTGTAGATAAGCCGGCCTAACTCTTTGTGAATCTACCTAAAAGTATTTAGTCAGTGTGTGTGTTTCCTACAGATGGATCCAGTAATGGGAACCCACCAGAGAGATGTCCCCGTCCTCTGTATTCCCGGGATTCCACACAGGAAGGTCAAACCATCCCCCACCATCATCAGGTAGACGAGGAACAATTATTGGTAGTTTTGATTTATACACAAGCTCGTTTGTTACAATGAACGTTATGTTATATATTAAGAGTGGAAACCTCGAAGATTATAATATTGTTGTCAAAGAAGAGTATAAAGAGGAGGATGAGGAGGATGGAGTGATGGAGAAGTATTCTGATGGACACAAGGATATGATGGAGCCACCTAATACCAGGAACCCACCAGAGAGATGTCCACGTCCTCTGTATTCCCGGGATTCCACACAGGAGGGTCACACCATCCCCCACCATCATCAGGTAGATGAGGAACAATTATTGGTAGTTATGATTTATACACAAACATGTTTGTTATAATGAATGTTTTATTCTATATTCAGAGTGGAAACCTTGAAGATTATATTATTGCTGTCAAAGAAGAGTATAAAGAGGAGTATGGAGTGATGGAGGAGTTTTCAGAAGGACACAAGGATATGATGGAGCCACCTAATACCAGGAACCCCCCAGAGAGATGTCCCCGTCCTCTGTATTCCCGGGATTCCACACAGGAAGGTCACACCATCCCCCACTGTTACAAGGTTGGTGGGACGGAGCATCTAGAACATGGACTTCTGGAGATGTGTGGAATTTGTATGTAAGTTTATATCTTACAGATGATATTCTCTCTCATTCTCTTGGTTTAGAGTGGAGATCCAATCGATATAGAATTTGAGGTGAAATCAGAAGAAGAAGAGACGTATGTGAGGGATGATCAGCAGTCTATGGAGGAGGATGGAATAACGGGGACATTTATAGAGGAGGACACTCCTACAGAGATCAGCACAGGTCGGTCATTAACACTAAATCCATTTCTCCACCCATACTGCTCACTGATTGGTCCAGAGTAGGGCGGGGACTGGGTGATATCAGCCTGTAATCCCCTGGTCACTTTCCTGAGCTGTGTTCCCCGTCCTGTATTCCTGTATTTCTCTCGGATAATCTTCCTTCTCTGTGCTGCAGACACAATTTATGTCTGTAGACTGGATTTATGGAGATTCTGGGGTTCAGCTGGCAGCAAAATGTTGATTTTCACCATAGGGTTTGCTTGACCTAGACACTTGGGGTATGTACCTTGGGTCTTCTGCCCCATGCCCGGGTCTAATGAGATCTCTGACAGAACAATTCTCCCGGGTTACCGGGTTACTTGCTCTGTTATTTGCTGGCTGTGCCGGGTGGAAGGATATGTCTGTATAGTCTCAGACCCAAGTCACTGAGTGCAGTCTCAGGAGATGGGAGGCAGCGGTGTGAGACCTCTGCATCTTGTCTCCAGTAAACATTTCACCCACCACTGATTACTGAATACCAATATCATGAGTCCTGACCCATCACATTTGAGTAGATGCAATGACAATTGGCAGACTCCGAGACTTCTATAGGTAGACTGCTATACAGTGGAAGGCCTCCAGCCGGACGCCACTTCTGTATAGGTAGGACCGCTGTCTCCTATGGTAACAAATCTTGTTACAGTCACTAACAGTAGTTCTCCATAACTTTTGGTAACACAGAATAGTTCTCTTCTTCTCACACAGTCTCTCACTGTAGATTTTCACTCCCTGAGCTCCCGGTCTCTCACTAGTAGGGATGAGATTTATGTTCGGGTCGAACATGAGTTCCACTCCAACATTGGCTGTTCGCACGTTCATCGAAAAACAAATATTATGGAGCAATAAAAGGAAAAAGGGACCATTTGGGAGAGATGAAAACTCTTCCAGATTTAGGGATTTTAAAGTGAGAAGTGTCAAATGTTGTAAAAAGGCAAGTACACCAAACACAGAAGGTTTTACAAAATTATCAAAAGTTTTTTAATAATAATAATTCATAAAAACAATTATAGAAATAAATTGGACCACAGTAGTTACAAAAGCGAGATAAGTGACAGTATGCAGGTAGCCAACAAGTTTTGCACAAAGGTGCTTCGTCAGGGCCTTGCAACTTTTCTTTTGGATTAAGTGGTCTGTGTGTGACATAAAAATATGCCATTAATACACATCAAATAATACAGTATAACAGGGCTCAAAATTTCAAGTCCTGAGCCACTAGCCAGGCCTCAAGAGTTACTCGCCACCAGTTGCCCCACCTAATTCATACACTGCCCTGCGCCTAATTGCACCCGTAAACACGCCCTCGTAGATTATCTCATGGAATGACAATGTTTTATGCAGAATCAAGTTACAAAATTAAATATTACCAACAACAACTTTAACAAAATGGGAGAGGGCACTGGGGGCAGACCAGAGGGACAGGGCACTGGGGGCAGACCAGAGGGACAGGGCACTGGGGGCAGACCAGAGGGACAGGGCACTAGAACTGGGTCTCTTCCCCATTCTCTTGCTGTCTCCTCTGCAACTCCCATCCATCCTCTCTCTCTCTCCCATTCTTCTCATCATCAGGAGCCTGTGTGTGCGGCTCCATGCTTGCATGTCCCCACTTCCCCCTTTTATTCAGGCTGGCAGAGAGGAGAGGAGCTGCAGCACAGCGGGAGGGAGTACAATCCAGCGCTGAGATCCACACAACTGCACAGCCATTGACACCATAGCACAGCGCACACTGACAGCGCACAGCACACATTGAGACCAGTCTGTTCACAGTGCTCAGGCTAAACTTACATAGAGCACAAGGAGAAGAAAACTGCACAAACTAGAAGGCTGCCGCTCTCATGTCAGGGCAACTTATCAGTGAGCGCTGCACCGGAGTGGTAATTTTTGCAATCCTCACCTCACTCATACCTTTCTGCTTCTCCAGCTACATTGGTCGGCCCCCGGGGGAGGGGGGCAGGCTCAGAGAGGTCATACTGCTTGGGTCCCATAGCTTAATGAGAATTGTAAGTAGACCACCTGTGTACTGCTCTGCCTGTGCGCGGCTCACCAGACTACTTTTCCCGAGCATGCACCTTTCCTCTTCGGCCGCCAATCTCATCGGGACTCTAAGTGTAGGCACAGATTGGAGGGAGATAGGTCATGCAGTCCCTGTCATCACTCGCCCCAGCTTAAATCACTCGCCAAAATGCTAGTAGGCGAGTGTAAATTTTGAGGCTGCAGTATAATACATTACATATTTTTGTCAGTACAAACATGATTTCTGTGTGCCACCGATTCTGATAGTAACTGAATCAAATATGTAGCAGGCAAATTTCCCTACCCTGTTGCTTAATCGTAGAAAGAACATTAGGTCCCAGCCATCCACATGCTCAGCGTCTGAATGCGTAGCTTGGCCAAATTGTTAGCACTGCAACTGCTGCCTTTTCAGCTGGTAGACTCTGCCCCCTCGTAAATTTGTGGAATGTGCAGTACCTCAGTGGCAGGTTCCCAAACGCCATTTCTTTTCACGGAAGACCATTCCGGTTCTCTACCAGCATGTCTTGGCCTTGTTGGACAGAGCGAAAAATATGGAGTAATGCCAGGATCAACCGATTATAAATACCTTACAAAGAGGTAGTATATGTAAATCTACATATAGTTCAGTGCATCTATCCAAGTCTCATTCACATAATACTATGTCAATGCAGTTTTGATGGCCCTAGAAAAATCTAGCAAAAAAGTGAGAAAATAATGTTCTCTCAAAGTAGACCAAAACAGACCACTATGGATGGTACAATGAACTTTAATCATAGAAAAACACCGCAATAGTTAATCAAAAAAGGGTGACAGATAGATGGATGGTTTACACAATTAAAAAATAAGACAACGTTGTCTAATTCGTTTAAAAACAGGGGAATCGCAGCTGAGCCAGAGCTTGCACAATATGCATTGAGCTACTGGCCTGTCCTGCATCCAGCGTTCTTTCTGAACGCACATTCAGTGCTGCTGGAGGCTTTGTAACCAATCACAGCCTGTCCACAGACTCCGTTGATCGGGTCACCTTCATAAAAATGAATCAGTCTTGGATCCCCAGCTACCAGGCACCTGATGCTGTTGTAACCAATTGTTTCTTCTATGGATGTGGAATCCCTTGAAGACTGCCTATGCTGAGTGACTATCCTATTATGCTGAGTGACTATCCTATTCCCCCTCAATGTTCATGTTGATGGCTTGTAAGAATATTTTTGGTTTAGGGCACTACCACCACTGCCTAAGGCCCAATTTTCTGCCCCTGTTAATTACAATTTTTGATCTATATTTCATAGCAGGGCCCGTTCCTGCACCCACCAAGAGTAACAGTGTTCTGGTACCACCAACACCTAAGGCACAATTTTCTGCAGAGTGTATAGTATATACAGGCGGTCCCCTACTTTCAAACATCTGACTTACAAACGACTCCTACTTGCAAACGGAGAGAGACAACAGGAAGTGAGAGGAAATTACCCCTAGGAAGGGAAATTCTCTCCTGTAAGAGTTGATATGGGGAAAAAGGTGTCCTCCTCTCCACTGATGCTTTATCACCAATCCTTGTTTCCCTAATAACCCAAATTTTCGAAATCCAATTGTCATTGGGACAGAAGAGCTGAGGTGAAATCTTCTGAACACGGGGCACAGACAGCAAAACAAATGATTCAACTTAAGAACAAACCCTGTCTTGTTTGTAACCCGGGGGACCGACTGTATACTGCTGTTCAGAGTATATAGAGCCTGCGGGCACATTTGATTTTTCATGTTCAGGCCCCATAAACTTTAACGGTGTTCGAATGTTCACACAAACTTCGGTCCATTCGCTTGTTCCTGCCGCGAACCGAACCGGGAGGTGTTAGCTCCTCCATACTTCCTGACAGCAAGACGCTTCCAAGCAATAGTTCATTAATTGCTGCAAATTTCAACCCGACATCTTCTCTTCCCCAGCGTCTCCCTCTCCTCTCTCCCATCCTCCCCCCTCAAAGGTCGCAGTCTCTATATCTTATGTATGGGGTCCAGATCAATCTATACTTCTCCTCTTGTTCTCTTAGTCCCATGGTCAAATTCTCCATCTGTTGGATTTCTGATACTCTACCTAGCCATTGTTGTCTAGTAGGGATAGCTGTGCTTTTCCACAGAATTGGAATACATGCCCTTGCAGCGGTCAGTAAGTGTCTAAGTAGGGATTTTTTTAAACTTAGCCATGGAAATTGGAAATCAAGTAGTAAATAGGTGTCGGGTTTCCTCCTAGCTCCACGTTTGTAATTTCTTTTACCGTGTCGTGACCATTTTCCAAAATTCTTTTAACTTTGAACATGTCCAAAATACATGTAGCATGGTACCCTCCTCTTCTCCACACCGCCAACACTGATCTGATACTTCTGGAAATATCCGATTTAATGAGACGGGGGTTTTGTACCATCTAGTTAAGATCTTATAACCTCCCTCCTGATATCTGGTAGCTAAGGAGGCTTTATGTGTAAAGTTAAAAAAAAATGTTTTCGGAGTCTCTGAGAATTCAACCTCCAACTCTCTTTCCCATGCTTGTATGAATGGTAATTCCTTCGGGGCTGCTGACTCCACCCATAGACTATACATTAAAGAAAGACCATGTCTCTGCAACTCTCCCTTCAAACATATTTCCTCAAATCCTGAGAGGTCTCTAAACGTTCCCCCTTTTGGGTTCATCGCTCTCATAGCAGCTCTTAGTTGGATTTGTCTCATTGGGTCTAATTCTCTTCTCAGTACCTCATCCCTTTCTCCCCCCCTCGTCCTTTGATTATCACCTTCAAAGTGTATTAGTCTACTCCATCTTAAACGTCTTACAGTTTTAAAATGTAGATCTGCAAGACCTATCTGAAACCTAGGATTCCCCAAGACCGGAGTGAGTGGGCTTGGGTATGTCGAGATTTTAGTTTTCCTAAATAGCTTTTTTATAACTCGTAAAGTTGCTCCTATTGTTGGGTGTTTTTTTACCCCCCTGTGGTATATCTACCTCTTGAATCCAAGCCATTCCCTCCAGAGGAATATTCGTGATTTTTTGCTCCAGAAGGATCCATGGTTTTACCTTCTCATGAGTGCACCATTCTACCACCCTTGCCATGTGAGAGGCCTCGTAGTATCCCATTGGGTCTGGCAAGCCCACCCCTCCCCTCTCCTTTGGTAACGTCAGGATTTCTCGCCGTATTCTCGCTGGTTTTCCTGCCCAGATAAACTTGGCAAATCTAGATTTTAGGTCCTTTAAGAAGCCCAAGGAGATCTTTACAGGTAAGGTTTGAAATAGATAAAGTAATCTTGGTATAACATTCATTTTTATGATGCTAATTCTCCCGAACCATGTAAAGATCTCCTTGTCCCATCTCTGGAAATCCAACTTGATCTGCCTTACCAGGGGTGCAAAGTTCAACTCAAAAATTCTATTTAAATTTTTCGATATTTTTGTTCCCAAATAAAGTATGTGGGAGTCTGTCCACTTAAAGGGGAAGTTTACTGCTAGTTGTTCCTGTGTCTGCCTGTTTACTTCTACTCCCATCGCCTCTGATTTGCTATAATTTACCTTAAAGTTAGAGAGGTCTCCATATTCACCTATCTCAGGGGTCTCAAACTCAAATTACCTGAGGGCCACAAGACAAGTTTCCATATCCCATGGGGGGCCGCATGCAAACTTTTAAACTTCAAAAACAGTACTGGTGTCAGCGAACGCATTATTAACCCTGACCACTACACTGCACACTGACCACTACACTACACACTGACCACTCACCATTAGGGTACAGCACATCAGGGCACAGGGCACAGCACACATGAGTGCACAGCGCACATCAGGGTACAAAGCCCAGCACATCAGGGTACAGGGCACATCAGAGCACAGCACATAGGGGTACAGCACAACAGGCCTTATCAGGGTGCATGGCACATCAGGGCAGGGCATATCAGGACAGGGCAAATGGCACAGTGCAGGACATGGCACATCAGGGCACAGCACATCAGGACAGGGCACATGGCACATCAGGGTACAGGGCACATGAAACAGCACATCAGGGTACAAAGCCTAGCACATCAGGGTACATGGGGCACATCAGGGTACATGGGGCACAATCACAGCACATCAGGGCACATGGAGCATATAAGGGCACATGGGGCACATACGAGCACACCAGGGCACATGGGGCACATGAGAGCACATCAGGGCACAATCAGGGAACATGGGGCACACCAGGGAACATGGGGCACATGAGAGCACATCAGGACATGTCACATCAGGGCACAGCACATCAGGACAGGGCACATGGCACATCAGGGTACAGGGCACATGAAACAGCACATCAGGGTACAAAGCCCAGCACATCAGGGTACCCCATGTACCCTGATGTGCTGGGCTTTGTACCCTGATGTGCTGTTTCATGTGCCCTGTAACCTGATGTGCTGGGCTTTGTACCCTGATGTGCGGTTTCATGTGCCCTGTACCCTGATGTGCCATGTGCCCTGTCCTGATGTGCTGTGCCCTGATGTGCCATGTCCTGTACCCTGATGTGCCATGTGCCCTGTCCTGATGTGCTGTGCCCCATGTGCCCTGATGTGCTCTCATGTGCCCCATGTTCCCTGGTGTGCCCCATGTTCCCTGATTGTGCCCTGATGTGCTCTCATGTGCCCCATGGCACATCAGGGTACATGGGCCACATCAGGGCACATTTAGAGCACATGGGGCATATCAGGGCACATGGGGCACATACGAGCACACCAGGGCACAATCAGGGCACATGGGGCACAATCAGGGAACATGGGGCACATCAGGGCACAATCAGGGAACATGGGGCACATGAGAGCACATTAGGGCACATGGCACATCAGGGTACAGGGCACAGGGTACCCTGATGTACAGAGCCCAGCACATCAGGGTACATGGGGCACATTAGGGCACCATCAGGGCACATCAGGGCACATGAGAGCACACCAGGGCACAAGGCCAGCATTTACTTGTTGTTTTCTTCAAAGGCAGAGTAGCGCAGGAAGCTTCTGTCATAAGTTCACTTGTCTCTCATGTCACGCTGCTACTCCCCGGCAGCCCCCCCCTCTCTTCTCGTCCATCTCAGATGATGTCACAAGCAAACGGGGATGGAAGAGAGGAGGGGCCGCTGGGGAGTAGCAGTGTGACATGAGAGACAAGTGAACTTATGATAGACGCTTAATGCGCTACTCTTCATGCACCTCGATCTACACTTCCGCGGCACCCGCGGGCCATTTAAAACCGGTCCGCGGGCCGCAAATGACTTTGAGACCCCTGACCTATCTCTCTCAACAAGGATGGTAAAGATAATTCTGGAAACGTTATCGAGAATAGAAGATCGTCTGCGAAAGCGGCAACTTTGTATTCCGCTCCTTTAGTCTGGAGGCCTCTTATGTCTGCGTTTAACCGAATAGTTCTCAAGAACGGTTCCAGAGTGAGGATAAAGATTATTGGGGAAAGTGGGCATCCTTGCCTTGTTCCATTCCGTATTGGGAACGGGTCAGATATTACATCGTTTACCTTTACTCTTGCTGTCGGGCAAGAGTAAAGGCTTGCAATCCAATTTTGCATCCCTATCCCCAATCCTATATGCTGTAATGTAGCACTCAAAAATCCCCAATCCACCCTATCAAAGGCTTTCTCTGCGTCGGTTGATATTAGTGCTAATGGGTTTTGATGGAGTTGGGCCATATATATGGTACTTAACACTCTTTGTGTATTCTCCCTCCCTTCCCGCCCGGGGACAAAACCCACCTGGTCTGGGTGTACGAGGGGGGGGATACACGTCACCAATCTGTTAGCAATTATCTTTGAAAATATTTTCAGGTATTTTCAGGTCTATATTCAGTAGGGATATTGGTCGATAACTCGGGCATAGTGTAGGATCTTTCCCTTCCTTGGGGATAACTGCTATGTGTGCCCCTAATGTTTCTCTAAGCATCGGCTGTCCTTCTTTCAATGAGTTAAAGGCCTCTAGGAATTTAGGTGTTAATTTGTCATAAAAGGTTTTGTAATATGATAACGTATATCCATCCGGTCCTGGGTATTTACCTGGTTTCATTTCTTTAATTGCTTCTAAAAATTCCTCAGCTGTAATCGGACTCTCCGTATTAACAGCACTTTCATTTGGGATTTTAAGCATACCCGACTCCTTTAAGTATTCCTTTGCTCTCTCTTCTCTTCTCTGCCTCTTCCCTGGGGTGGATTGACTTTCCAGTTGATACAGACCACTGTAATATTCTCTGAAAGCTTTTGCTATTAGCTGCGAGGAGCTTACTAGGTTATCTCCTTGAGTTTTTATTTTGTCAATGTGTTTTTTAGCTCTTGTCTCTCTCAATGCATTCGCTAGCATCCTGTTTGGCTTGTTCCCATATTCATAGTATGCCCACCGGCATCTACTCAACTTAGCTTTCGCCTTATCCATAAGTAGCAAATTCAGTTTATCCCTGAGGGACATCAGTCTCTCTTCAATACATGCTTTTTGTGATTTCTTGTGTTCATTCTCCGCTATTCGGATCTCCCCAAGCAGGGTGTCTAGCTTTGCATTGAGCTCTCTTTTTCGATGGGCCCCCATTGAAATGAGGATTCCTGTCAAATAGCACTTATGTGCTTCCCACTTACAAAGCGACGATGTTTCGTCGTCTTCGTTCATCTCAAAAAACATTTCTATTTCCTGATTTATCTTACCCTTGTATTCTGGGTCTTTGATTAATGTTTCATTGATCCTCCAATTCCATTCCCTAGGGCCTGCTACCCCCCCCCCCCAGTCAATGGAGCAGTTAACTGAGGCATGGTCCGAGATTGTAAATGAGCCAATTGATGTTTCCCTTAAGTTTAACAATATCTTTTGATCCAAGAATATGTAATCAATTCTTGTATATGTTTTGTGTTTTGAAGAGTAGAAACTATAATCTCTTTAATGGACGTGTAAGGTCCTCCAACTGTCTATTAACTGCAAGTCTTGTAGAATACTCCTTGCTTTCTCAATTTAATGTTAGATATGTTATAGGACCCTTTTGGAGGAATCTAGACTAGGGTCTAGAATCATGTTCATGTCTCCTCCTGGGATCAGGACCCCTTCTTTATTTTCATTTATCACATCTGCAAATTTATCTAAAGTGGAGACCGGGTCTTCGTTTGGGAGATAAATATTTACTAGAGTGACCTTTTGCTCATTTAATATCCCCTTTACCAAGAGGAACCTACCCTCCTCGTCCGTCACTACTTTAGATTCTTTCCATATTATATTTTTAGCCAATAAAATTGCTACCCCATTCGCTTTTGAGGATCGGGATGCCCCCATTGATACCACTGGAAATCTTTGCGTCTTCATCTTTAGGGTCTTGTCCTTTCTAAAATGTGTTTCTTGCAAGAACACAATTTGTGATTTTAATCTCCCTAATTCTAATGCTAATTTAGATCTTTTTTCTGTCAACCCGACATCTTGAAGCAACTTGAATCTTTTTTTTTTAAATCAGAAAAATAGTTTATTGTGCCAAAAAATAAAAAAGGAAAGACAGATACATGAATATAGGTCAGCATACATGAAAATATACAGAACATCATCGCATGGATATTAGTACCATACACATGCTAGAACAGAGGCACAAGAAAAGTACAGAAACCATTATTGTCAATAACAAAATTAACACAGTGTCGGGTAGGCGAGAACCGCCTCACCCCCCCCCCACACAATCAGACACTTGGCCAACGGGCCATACCTGAAATCCTGCATTCCACAGTCTGCCCAAATATTCAGAACAACTTCCTGCCATTGATGCATGCACTCGTATCCATAGTATAATACCCGCAACTTGAATCTTACATTCAATCGAAGTAGGGCTGTGGAAATTAACTATTAATTCATCGATTAATCTTTACTTTTTTTGATCGATCAAAATTATTTTGATTTGTACTCACCTCTCCACCGGCTTCAGGGAGTTCCATCGGAGATCCGTTGACGTCACGGCTACTGGCGGGGCTTGCCGTGTCCATCTGAAGGGCTCCTTTGCTGTGCCTTCATATCTGCATGTCGGCGGGACCTTACTATCTGCCACACGCAAGGGCTGTTATGCCCTGTACACACGATCGGTTCATCCGATGAAAACGGACCGATGGATTTTTTCATCAGATGTCCGATGAAGTTGACTCATCAGTCGTGCCTACACACCATCAGTTAAAAAATCGATCGTGTCAGAACGCGGTGGCGTAAAACACAACAACGTGCTGAGAAAAATGAAGTTCAATGCTTCCAAGCATGCGTCGACTTGATTCTGAGCATGCGTGGATTTTTAACCGATGGACGTGCCCACAGACGATCATTTTTTTTCTATCGTTTTTTTAACCATCAGATAATTTTAAAACAAGTTCCTAGTTTTTTCACCGATGGATAATAAACCAATGGGTCCCACACACGATCGGTTCGTCTGATGAAAACGGTCCATCAGACTGTTTTCATCAGACGAACCGATCGTGTGTACACGGCTTTACACTTCCCTCTATCAACCTGGGATTCTACAACCATCCACTGGGAGTTGTGATAGTTCCCTTCATGGGACATGTACATGCTGATGTACTGATGTTAACTTCTCCTCATCTGGATTCAGCAGTGGCATCGTTGTACACATTTTTATACCAGTATCATACTTAGCTACATGTTTTTATGACTGCTTTTGTTACCGTTTGGTAATACTCGCACCATTTTTACAGTTTATGTAGCTACATCGATTTTATCTCCAGTGCAATATTTATTTTGTTATAAAAGTTTTAATGCTATTCCCATTGAGCGCTGCCTTTGTGTGTTTTTTGTATCCTGCTATCCATTTTTCCAGTGGTTGGTAGCTGCACTGGGAATCGGCCTGCAAGGAGGAGATCAGCTAAAAGTAGTTGGATCTGTATGTGCGTTATAAATAATCGAAATTAGTCGACTAATCGATAAAAAAAAATCGATTAATCGAACACAAAAATTTTGATCAGTAACAACCCTAAATCGAAGTAATATAAATACTGACTCTTACCGAATTGTTGGACCCCCGGTATTAAGGAGGTCAGAAGAGCATGTGCATCAGCCTGCCGGCCCCAGTGTAGAATCACTTAACTTGGGGAGGGGTGCTTCTATCTTGCAAGATAGGAGGAAGGAAAAAACTTCTACTGTCTTTCCCGGCCGTATAGCACAGAAGGCGGTAGTCAGATTCAGCTTGAAAGATGCGGGACACAAATTTCTTAATACATGGAATCAGTGGGAACGGAAGGAAAAAAAGATCCTCATAGTGTAGTAAATCCAAAAAAAATGTATTAAAAAATCACTTAAAACATCAAAGCAAGTAACCATCCATGCAACAATGGTGAACTCAATTTATTAGCCACCCTTCCTAAACACCAGGGTGCTACATGTTCATTACATACTCCTGACCCCTGCACTATATACTCTATGTTGTACATTACATACTCCTGACCCTCGTCCTATAATCCCCTCATCACTGTCACTCCTATAAAAGACAGTTCTTGTTGTTTCCTCTCTCTCTGACTAAGGTCCATGAATAAAGAAATTATCTGGCAGGAGATCAGAGGACCCATTTACAGTGGGGATCGAAAGTTTGGGCACCCCAGGTAAAAATGTGTATTAATGTGCATAACGAAGCCAAGGAAAGATGGAAAAATCTCCAAAAGGCATCAAATTACAGATTAGACATTCTTATAATATGTCAAAAAAAGTTAGATTTTATTTCCATCATTTACACTTTCAAAGTTACAGAAAACAAAAAAATGGTGTCTGCAAAAGTTTGGGCACCCTGCAGAGTTAAAATCTTGTACTGCCCCCTTTGGCAAGTATCACAGCTTGTAAACGCTTTTTGTAGCCAGCCAAGAGTCTTTCAATCCTTGTTTGAGGTATCTTTGCCCATTCTTCCTTACAAAGGTCTTCCAGTTCTTTGAGATTTCTGGGCTGTCTGTCACGCACTGCTCTTTTAAGGTCTATCCATAGATTTTCAATTATGTTGAGGTCAGGAGATTGTGAAGGCCATGGCAAAACCTTCAGTTTACGTCTCTTGATGTAACCCCCCGTGGATTTTGAGGTGTGTTTAGGACCATTATCCATTTGTAGAAGCCATCCTCTCTTTAACTTTGGCTTTATCACAGAGGGCATCAAGTTACCAATCCAAAAGAACTTGTTTCCAAAATGCATCAGGCTTGTCTATATGATCATTTGCAAAGTTTAAACACTGATTTTTGTGGTGAGGACGTAGAAGAGGTTTTCTTCTGATGACTCTTCCATGAAGACCATATTTGTACAAGTATCTCTTTATAGTGGAGTAGTGTACCACAACTCCAGTGTCTGCCAGATCTTTCTGGAGGGATAGTGCAGTCAAACGTGGGTTTTGAATTGCCTTTCTCACAATCCTGTGAGCTGTTCTGTCTGATATTTTTCTTGGTCTTCCAGATCTTGCTTTAACTTCCACTGTTCCTGATGACTGCCATTTCTTAATTACATTCCGAACAGAGGATATTGACATCTGAAAACGCATTGCTATCTTCTTATAGCCTTCTCCAGCTTTGTGAGCATCAACTATTTTCAGTTTCTGTTTTCTAGACAACTGCTTAGAAGAACCCATGGTGTTGATTGTTGGGGCAAGGTCAGATGAGCCTGGGCATTTAAAACCTTTGAGATTGACATCACCTGGTCTTCCCAGACGATGATTGAGAACAATCCATGACACTGGCAGGTCTCAGCTTTGAAAAGGGGGCAGTGCCTGCTATAAATTCTGCAGGGTGCCCAAACTTTTGCAGATGCCTTTTTTTGTTTTCTGTAATTTTGAAAGTGTAAATGTCTAAAAAATGTTGACATATTATAAGAATGTCTAATCTGTAATTTGATGCCTTTTGGAGATTTTTCCATCTTTCCTTGGCTTCGTTATGCACATTAATACAAATTTTTACCTGGGGTGCCCAAACTTTCGATCCCCACTGTACTAGTTACCTTGAGGGGTGTGACAGGAAGTCAAGTAAATCTGTGGGTGTTGTCACAGACGGGAGATACATTTCTGCCTTGTTTAGACAATACACCAATTGTTATTAGGCGTCGGCTGCAGAAGTAGCCAGAAAAGGTTTAAGGGCGTTGGAAGACTTCAGCTGTTCAGAATGAGGCAATTAAGGCCTCTTTAAGTAATCCAGAGGATTACCACTGATTTGCTGCATCCTGAGGCTTTGTGAGTAAGGAGAGCAGTAGCTGAAAGTCTTCTGAGGAGGTGATTGAATTTTCTGTGTGATAGGCTGTGCCAGACTCCATAGATAGGTTCCTGTGTGGAAGGTAGATGCTCAAAGTGGCCAGGGTTTATTTTATGTTTGATTTTGTTTATGCTGTTTGGATGCTTGCACTTGTTTCCAGCAAGATGGAAGAATAAACCAAAATCTTTGTTTTCAACCATCTTCGACTGCCTGTCTGTATAAATTCAGTGTGTAGTGAACTCATCCAGGGGGTCACACACCCCGTTACCGAGCTAACCCCTTACAGGGGGAATTGTAAGATCCTCAGAGACAAAGCTGCATGATGTGGGCGGAGTCCTGGTTTAGGGGAACCAATCAGCTCATGTCTAGTAATAATCTTTGTATTTCTATTTTAGTAGATGGAAGGGAGATGAGGAAAACCTCAGAGGATTGTCTCACTTTGTCTCCAGACTGTAAAGTAGAAGATGAGGACATCACACAGTATAGTCCAGGAGAAATCCCGACTACCTCAAATGTCTATCAGGCACCACACAGTGTAGATGGACCATCGTATTCCTCCTATCCTGAGGAACCTCAGACTGTGCGGGACGGTGCCGGACTATCGTATTCCTCTTATCCTAAGGAACCTCAGACTGTGCGGGACGGTGCCTTCCTTCCAACAGATAAGAAGTTTTTCTGTCCTGAGTGCGAGAAGTGTTTCAGTTGCAAAAGCAGTCTTAATAAGCATAAAAAATCTCACACAGGTGAGAAGCCTTTTTCCTGTCCTGAGTGCGGGAAATGTTTTTTACAGAAATACAATCTTTCCACACATAAGAGATCTCACACGGGGGAGAAGCCGTATTCCTGTTCTAAGTGCGGGAAATGTTTTTCAGTAAAGTCCCATCTTTCCACACATCAGAGATCTCACACAGGTGAGAAGCCTTTTTCCTGTCCTGAGTGCGGGAAATGTTTTTCAGATAAGTCCAGTCTTTCCACACATCAGAGATCTCACACGGGGGAGAAGCCGTATTCCTGTTCTGACTGCGGGAAATGTTTTTCAGATAAGTCGAGTCTTTCCACACATCAGAGATCTCACACGGGGGAGAAGCCTTTTTCCTGTTCTGAGTGTGGGAAATGTTTTTCACAGAAGTCCCATCTTTCCAAACATCAGAGATCTCACACCGGGGAGAAGCCTTTTTCCTGTTCTGAGTGCGGGAAATGTTTTTCAGTGAAGTCCAATCTTTCTACACATCAGAGATCTCACACGGGGGAAAAACCGTATTCCTGTCCTGAGTGTGGGAAATGTTTTTCAGATAAGTCCCATCTTTCCAAACATCAGAGATCTCACACTGGGGAGAAGCCGTATTCCTGTCCTGAGTGCGGGAAATGTTTTTCAGAGAAGTCCAGTCTTTCCAAACATCAGAGATCTCACATGGGGGAGAAGCTGTATTCCTGTCCTGAGTGAGGGAATTGTTCCTCACTGAAGTCCTATCTTCCTGTACATCAGGGGTCCCACACAACCCCTCGAGGTGTATTAGTGAGTGCGGGAAATGTCTTGTATGTGAATGTTGCTGGACATGTGGGGAAGAAGCACACCCTGATATACGGTTGAAACTCGAAAAATTTGAATATGGTGCAAAAGTTCATTTATTTTACTAATGCAACTTAAAAGGCGAGACTTATATATGAGAGAGACTCATTACATGCAAAGCAAGAGGGTTCAAGCCGTGATTTGTCATCATTGTGATGATTGTGGCTTCCAGCTCATGAAAACTCCAAATCCACAATCTCAGAAAATTCCAATATTCCATGCAATCAATAAAACACGGATTGTACAGAGAACGATATCGCACCTCTGAAAAGTAGAAGCTGCGTATTAATTGTGTGAAAATAGTGCAGCGCTGCGTATCTATAAATCTTATATAAACAAATTATTATACATTCCATAAAACTATTTATGAAAAAAGAAAATAAATAAATGATAAAAAAAAACAGTTCATATGGAGGTTTCCAAAGCTGTCACTGCTGTGAAATATCCAATTTAAATGGATCCAATATTCAGTGCACACCCCCACCTGCTAAAATGCATGCTCACCTCGAGGGTGAGTATAAAACTCATTGACAGATCACTCCTCGTGTCCGATCACAATCCGTCCACTTTACCAATGGTAGTAATTCCTACAGTCTCCAGACTGCACCTCTGTGTGGGGAATCAACGTATAAATTGTCTCCAAACACCACCTTCCTCCATTCACTTATTAATAATCAATTCCACTTCTATATCCCGGGGGGTGAAGGACATGAAACCTCGATATGAACTGTTTTTTTATCATTTATTTATTTTCTTTTTTCATAAATAGTCTTATAGAATGTATAATTATTTGTTTATATAAGATTTTTAGATACACACAATGAATATTGTAGTAGGTGTGGTGTGTCACTATAAGTGCACAGCAGCTGTGGAGAGACTCAGAGGATTTTTTTTTTTTTTTGTTCACGTCATTATAGGAGTAATTTATTGGTATTGTGGCGCTGATTGTTTTTCTCACAATAAGCATGCATATGTACTTGGTCTTGGCCCCTCGGTACTTGGTTGGGGCCCCTCTGTACTTGGTTGGGGCCCCTCAGTACTTGGTTGGGGCCCCTCAATGTGGCGTGGCATGTAGGTGATCAGCCTGTGGCACTGCTGAGGTGTGATGGAAGACCAGGATGCTTCAATTACGCCCTTCAGCTCTTCTGCATTGTTGGGTCTCGTGTCTCTCATCTTTCTATTGGCAATGCCCCATAGATTCTCTATCATAGATTCTCTATGGGGTTCAGGTCAGGCGAGTTTGCTGGCCAGTAATCCCACAGTCATGTGACCAGGTTTTGGTGCTTTTGGCAGTGTGGGGGAGGTGCCAAGTCCTGCTGGAAAAAGAAGTCGGCATCCCCATAGAGCTCATCTGCAGAAGGAAGCATGAAGTGCTCCAAAATCTCCTGGTAGACGGCTGCGGTGACCCCCGACTTAATGAAGCACAGAGGATCAACACCAGCAGGTGACACGGCTCCCAAAATCAACACAGACTGTGGAAACTTCACACTGGACTTCAAGCATCTTGCAGTGTGTGCCTCTCCATTCTTCCTCCAGACTCCGGCTCCCTGGTTTCCTCCATTCTTCCTCCAGACTCTGGCTCCTTGGTTTCCTCCAGACTCTGGCTCCTTGGTTTCCTCCAGACTCTGGCTCCTTGGTTTCCTCCATTCTTCCTCCATACTCCAGCTCCTTGGGTTCCTCCATTCTTCCTCCATACTCCGGCTCCTTGGTTTCCTCCATTCTTCCTCCATTCTCCGGCTCCTTGGTTTGCTCCATTCTTCCTCCATACTCCGGCTCCTTGGGTTCCTCCATTCTTCCTCCATACTCCGGCTCCTTGGTTTCCTCCATTCTTCCTCCATACTCCGGCTCCTTGGTTTCCTCCATTCTTCCTCCATTCTCCGGCTCCTTGGTTTGCTCCATTCTTCCTCCATACTCCAGCTTCTTGGTTTCCAAATGAGATACAAAATTTGTTCTCATCAGAAAAGAGGACTTTGGACCCCTGAGCACCAGACCAGGTGTGTTTTTCTTTAGCCCAGGTAAGACTCTTCTGATGTTGTTTGTTGGTCAGGAGTGGGGTGACAAGAGGAATAGGACATTTGAAGCCCATATCCAGGACCCGTCTGTGTGTGGTGCTCTTGATGCTCTGAATCCAGCCTCAGTCCACTCCTTGTGAAAGTCCAACACTTCTGAATGTCCTTTTCCTGACAATCCTCTCCAAGCTGCGCTCATCCCTGCTGCTTGTGCACCTTTTTCTTCCACACTTTTCCCTTCCACAGAACTTTCTATTAATGTGCTTTGATACAGCACTTTGGGAACATCCAACTTCTTTTGCAATTATCTTTTTGAGGCTTTCCCTCCTTATGGAGGGTGTCAATGATGGTTTTCTGCACAACTGTCAGATCAGCAGTGATTGTGATTCCTACTGAACCAAACTGAGAGACCATTTAAAGTCTCAGGAACCCTTTGCAGGTGTTATGTCTTAATTATCTGATTAGAGGGGGACACTTTACGCCGAGAATATTCCACCTTTTCACAATATTCAAATTTTCTGAGATTGTGGATTTGGGGTTTTCATGAGCTAGAAGCCACAATCATCACAATGATGACAAATCACGGCTTGAACCCTCTTGCTTTGCATGTAATGAGTCTCTGTCATATATTACTTTCACCTCTTAAGTTGCATTAGTGAAATAAATGAACTTTTGCACGATATTCACATTTTTGGAGTTTTACCCGTACACCTCAGATATACTCCATGGCTGATCTTCATCATGTAAGAAACACTTCATAAGGAGATTAGAGATCACCAAAGACATGGATGAAGTGTTGTGCCGTGTTGGCCATTGATAGCAGGAGAAAAATAAAAATGGAGTCATTACCTCTCATTGGCTGAGTACATTTTGTGGTGGAAGATTTCACAGACATTTAGGGATCTATTATAAAACAAATTGTAGAATGAATGTGACACATGTTCCTTCAATCATGACACATATTGGATCATTGGCTCCATTTAGTGGCAAAAATCTGCCCATGTGGTTTTAATACCGACCATTGACGTAAAACAGAAAATACCACATTTGGCCATTAGATGGCGCTAAGTACCATAGAAATTATCTCCATCTAGTGGCCAAATGCAATAATTTCTATTTTAATTGAATGGAAACCGTTCGACCAGCACAGCAAATATCCTAATAACATTCATCTTTCCCCCATTCACACAGAAGGAATGTACATGGACTTTCCCCGGGGGAATTGCTATGCACATATTTTATGAATAGACCCCTAAATGTCAGGAGACGTTTATATAAAGATGGGAACTATGGAGCAGATAAATGAATAGACCTCCTAGCAATGTTATTACCAGGCTGCAGCTAGGGGAGCTCTAATGTGTGAGCACAGCAGAGTGATCCCATCTAGCTCACATTAATCCTTTCACTGTCAGAGATGTTTTTGCATTATTTTAGGCCTGAAGATTAGATAAACCCCCCAAACATATATTATCTGATAGCAGAGGCCCTGGAGAATAAAATGGTTGTGATTGTTAAGGTGTTTCTTGTACACAAATTCCCCCTTAATGTCCAGGTTTATTTTCTCCTTTTCACCCATTTTCTATGGTGTGATCTTTTCTACAATACTTTGTTATAATAATGTAACGCGTTGTGTATTGTATTGTATTGTACGACTCCGCCTCCACATTCCAGACAAGTCATTTTCCTGACCAATCGCATTTCTACCCTTTTACTATTTCCTGATTCTATGACTGTAATCTGTTTAAAAGTAAAATTATAATAAAAAAAATGTATTGAAGAGAAAAAAAAGTTGTGTGTGTCGGTGGAATGAGAAGAATTGCTGGTGGTGTTGTCACCTGTCACAGCCGTCACACCTGGTTTCCCGGCCAATGCACCAGATAAATGTTGCAGCAAAACGGCTCTTTGAGTTCTGGGAAACCAGGAATGGACTCCGGACACGGACTCCAGGAAAACAAACCTTTTATTTCACCAGGGAAAGGAGCGACTCACGCCAGGATGCCAAGTGGCCTCTTCTAGGCGTTTACAACATATAGATTTCCTCTTGTATAGACATTCCTTGGAACATTGTAAAACATCTAAAAGCTTGTTGGCGAGTGACATCTGCGGCTTCTCAGTTATCGGTCTAATTTATCATCTACTAAGCTGTAGACATGTGCACTGACCAAACATTTCTTTGTTTTCCTTTCATTTGTTTCTTCGTTTTTCTGGTCATTAGTTATGATCGACATTCATTAATTTGAATGACTTTGAAAATCCGAAAATTCAAAATTCGAAAATCCGAAATAATAACTAACAAATTATCGGTATCGGAATTTTCTTTTCAAATTTAGCTGTTGGTGAACGTAATGAATATGAATTTATCCGAAGTTACAAATTATCCAAAATAACGAATGCCGCATCTAAACGAATGGAACGTAATGAATTAATATTAATAACAAAAAAAATTTCTTTGTT
The DNA here is from genome assembly GCF_905171775.1 of Rana temporaria. Classification (NCBI taxonomy): domain Eukaryota; kingdom Metazoa; phylum Chordata; class Amphibia; order Anura; family Ranidae; genus Rana; species Rana temporaria. The sequence continues at coordinate 234,047 of NW_024404433.1, read as the reverse complement.
TCTGTTATAACATTTTGTAAATGAGTAGGTTTTCTCCTTCACTGATGAGGCGGCACCAATGAGATGGCACTGGTGGGCACTGACAATGAGCACTGATGGGCACTCATAGGTGGCACTGATAGGCAACACTGATGGGTATATATGAGTGGCACTGATATGCATCACTGGCAGGCATTGCTAATGGGCACTGATTGGCATATCCCTGGTGGTCTAGGGTAGAATACCTGGTGGACATCCTTAGTAGGCATCCCTGGTGGTCCTGGGTGGGGGGCTGCACTGATATACAATCAGCACAGACCCCCCTGTCAGGAGAGCAGCCGATCGGCTCTCCTCTACTCTGGTCTGTGAGATGCGAGTGAGGAAAAGTCGATAAACGGCTCTTCCTGTTTATGCTGTGATCAGCCGTGATTGGACACAGCTGATCATGTGGTAAAGAGCCTTCATCAGAGGCTCTTTATTGAGATCGGTGTTGCAGTGTGTCAGACTGACACACCACAACAGAGATCGCCGGGCTGTGTGCCCCGTAGGGCACGTGATTGCGGCTTATCCTGCTGGACATCATATAATGGGCAGTCAGGATAACTGAACCACTTCCCGGACATTATTTTGCTATAGGCCGGGTGGGAAGTGGTTAAAAGCCTTCACAGGTCATCAGGTTAAAGGTAACTCTGAATAATGGGTCTAGAGTGCAGTTGAATATATCATATACAGTGGTCAGGAGTATATCATATACAGAGGTCGGGAGTATATCATATACAGAGGTCGGGAGTATATCATATACAGAGGTCAGGAGTATATTATATACAGTGATCAGGGTCTTCTTCTGACATTAATTAGAGAGAAAAGTCTCTCCTGTACGGTTCTCTCCTTGACATATCGTAGAATGAAGCCGTATTGTTCTTTCAGTGTCATCATCCCGTGTTCTGTCCATTTCCACACCAACATCTCCTCCACCATCCCGCTGTATTTGTTGTCTCACCATGTTTCCAATGATGGAGATCCAGAGACTGACCGGAGTCTTCTTCTCCATGTCACCAGACCACCTCTTCCTCTACTATTGGGGTGCTGGGCCTTTCTATGACTACTCAGGACCCCCAAACTCTTCTATATGTAGCACTACACCCGAAGGAGCTGCTGGTTTAGACTTGGGCCTGCCGTTACCTTACTGTTCACCACACTCGTCCCAGGAGTCCCTCTTGAAGAGTTATTCACAAATGTCCGCACCAACACTTGGTTTATTTTTCTTCAAGGGTTTTATTAAACAAGGTTCAACAGAGGGGTGGAGGGATAGGGGAGATTCAGGTACCTTGCTTGTGGATCACAGATACAGTCTTAGATTCATAGGACAAATCGGTTCCACACTGGATTCAGTAACTACCGGATAGGCCTCTCTCACTGACCTAGCATCCGGTGCGAAGCTCGTTCAAAGTCTCTGCCACAGACTTGATGAGTGTCGTTGAGTCGTCACACAGTCCTCTGCCACAAGATCATGTAATCATACACACACACTCTGCAAAGCTCCAAAGAAAGCACACAGTCCACGGTGCCAGGATCCTCCTTGCCCTAGGCCGGCAGCACAGTGAGGTAAATTGGCCAGGATGCATCCTCCAATTGAGCCCCCAATTGTTCGGCTTCTTCCCGCAGGCAAGACAGCACAGGACCACCCCTGGACCAGTAGGCCCCCAAAAACTCCTGGGCCTACTCTCAGTTGCGGAGCCTCGGGCTAGCAGGCCCCGAGACCGGAAAATACCACTAACGCATCCCTGAGGTCAGGAGGGCCATCCGGTCAGGATCGGAAGACCCCGCCCCTCAAGCACCCTCCCCAGAATGCACAGTGGGCGGACCATGCCCACAGGGCTGCTTCTGGGAAGAAGGCACTCAATACACCCAGCCCATTGCCATTCCGACCTTGACTCCTGGTGACAGCGACACCCACAGTCAAGTGGAAGATGTGCAACACAGCTGAACTACAACAGAAACCCACAATTTGGCATAATATTCTGAGCTAACTACAGCTCAGATAACTACATTTACAAAATAGTGCCTACTCAACAGGAGCTACATATAGGATTGAGAAAATTTCCATCCTATTTACTAAGAAGCTGAAGAAGATGTATATGATGTAGATGAGGGTCACATATAGTATGAGCAGCATCACCCTTCACTCTGTAACCAAGACCTAGTCTAGCAATGCCCAGAATAATACCAATTAGTCTCTGACCAATCTCACGGTTTGGATAGAATTTCTCCTTATATCAGTGGTCAGTGTAGTGGTCCCTTACATTGGTGACCAATGGGAGAAGGACTCTTTTATATGTCATCAGTGGGAACACTGCCCTCCTTACAGATCATTGATGTCAGTTGTTACTGAGAGACAGAAATTGTCCATTGCTCAAGGAACCCCTAGAACCCTTTGGAGGAACCCTGGCTGAGAAAGGCTGGACTAGGCAGTAATATATTTCTATCCCCCTTGGTGGGAGTGGAGATGACCCATCTATAAGGATATACAGTACATACACACACAGCACAAGGACGTGGTCACACTACGAGACGTTTCTCGGGGTTGCAGGTCCTCTGAGCTTCACAAGGTGGTGATTTTCTCACTTTTCCATAGAGACAGGAAGTCTCTATGGAAGACAGGAAATTATTAGGTAGATTCAGGTAGATTGGCGCATATTTGGGCCGGCGTAACGCAACGTATATGCGCTACGCCGGCATAAGCCGGAGAGCAAAGTTGATGATTCACAAAGCACTTGCTCGCCAATGTGCGCCGGCCGAACCTAAAATTGGAGGCTTAAGCTTGTGGAAGTGGAAGTGGGTGTGAACTTATGCACATGATTGTCTGAGTGTGGTGCAGTGGCTTACGCCCGGCCTAACTTCAACGGAGCATGCGCAGTGATGTCTAAGCCGGAGCGCTTTCTTGTGCGCATGCGCGCATCTAGGTCGGTCGAACTTCCCGTTGTACGCCGGCCTATTGGCTTGCGTCGAGCGCACAAATACGCCCAGACATGCGTCCGTCTGATGCAAAATTACATCCTGCTTCCCCCCCCCCCCCCCGAGCAAGGTAATTTTGCCCCCGGCTTGTTTCTTTTTTCTGTACGATGGCTGCTCCCGTCAGCAAGAGAAAAAATAATTTTACTGCCCAGGAGAGGGCTATCATCATTTCTGGGATGGAGGAGTTTGATGAGTTCCTCCATGGTCCGGAAAGTAGGAATACCACCCGTGCCAGGAAGCAGGAGATCCCGGACTGGCACTGGGGGTGGACCACCCTGCGATGTTGAGCTGACCCCGGAGGATGAGAGGATCGCCCGGTGTCTGCATAGGGAGCAGGTGGAGGGAGTAGAGGGGTTTGATTCCCGGCAAGAGGTCTTGAGGACAGGTAAGTGTGTTTTATATTCCCTATCTGGTGTGTAGCATGTGTGGGGGTGGTTGGGAACATGTGACAAGTGTGTGGGTCCCCCAACATGTGACTGCTTTGTGTCATCCACAGATGTGCAGGAGGGGGCGGGCACATCTGGTGTCGGTGGCCGTCCCACCACATCTTCAGAGAAGCAGCCTCATGAAGACCCCCAAGATGCTGTGGTGGTGGGGACTGTCCACACCTCTCCTCTTGAGGTGGTGTTGGATGAATCTGTGGACCTAGGCCAAATGCCCTGGATCAGAGCCAGCAGACTCCGCATATGGGGGAGATAGCTGGGCACCTCCAGAAGATGGCTGACAATGCTGGACAAATATGGGAGGCAGTGGAGGAGCTGAGCTGCAACAGCTCTGCAGTAGCCACCTGTGTGGTTGACCTGCAGGCCACCACTACCAACCTGGTGACCAAGGTTGATTGCCTTATTGAGTCTGTTAAGGCAAACACCGCTGCCATACAGGAGGAGGGGAGACGGAGGCAACGGAATGAGAGGGCTAACCTCACCGGACAGCTGGGGATGCAGGCCCAGACCAACCTGTTCCTCAGCCGGATTGCCGTTGCCTTGGAGGGCAGGCAGCCGTCAACTGCCAGGAGTGGCCCACCCGGGGGATGAGCCACCTCCAGATCTCCCACCCCCCCCCCCCCACCCCAGGCAGCTGAGGAGCCAAACAGCCTTGGCGTGGCGTTGCTGCTCCAAAGTCCCGTGCGGTGTACTTTGGTCTAATCCAATTTGATGAGGATGTGATGTGTCTGTGCTAGGGACCACAGTGGTGTGCATGCGTGCATTCTCATTGTGCCATGATTAATGTGTGTGTTTAACGTGAAAAGATGTCTTCTGTGAGGCATCTTCTGATTTCTGCTCCCACAGCAGACGGGGTAGCCTCGGTTATGGGGGGATTGTGTGGTTCGGGGGTCAGGTCATCACGTATGTCAATCTGCAGGCCCTTTCTCACGGCGAAGTTGTGCAGCATGCAACATGCAGCGATGATCTGGCACACAAAGTTTGGGGAATACAACAGGGTCCCCCCAGACTTATCCAGGCATCGGAAACGGGACTTAAGGAGGCCAAAGGTGCGTTCCACCACTCCACGGGTACGTGCGTGTGCTTCATTGTATCTTCTCTCTCCTGGGGTTTGGAGATTCCGGTATGGAGTCATGAGATGGGGTCCCAGTGCATATGCAGAGTCACCTGGAAGGGAAAAGACATGAGGATGTTAGTCGTGCATGTGCCCCTCATGATGTCTGCATCATGGGGGGGGGGGGACAGTCATGCCTGACACCCATGTCACTCACCAACCAGCCAGGTGTCCCCATACATGTTCTGGTCAAAATCTGTTGGGATGTCGCTTTGACGGTATATGAAGCTGTCATGGCTGGACCCTGGGTGTTTGGCACGGACGTGCCATATGAGGCATTGGGCATCGGCTATCACCTGTACGTTGATGGAATGCCAGTGCTTCCGATTGCGGTATATGTGCTCTGTCTCACGGGGGGGGGGGGGGGGTGTAGTGCCACATGTGTGCAATCAATGGCCCCCACAGTGCGTGGGAATCTGTCAATTCTGTAGAAATCCTCCATTGCCTTCTGCTGCAGATGCTGCTGGGTGGGTCTGATGATGTGGTGGGACATGCGTTTGAGGATTGCGGGGATATCCTGGTGCACACATCTGCTCATGGTGGTTTGTGACATCCCAGACACGACTCCACTTGTACGCTGAAAGGAGCCACTGGCAAGGAAATGCAGTGTTGCTAATACCTTGACCAGTGGCTGCACTGCATGTGCGCGATGTGTCTGACTGGTGATGTCATCATGCAGGATTGTGGCTAAATCCAGGATGGCTTCACGGCTGAATCTGAAGATGCGATGCACCCATGTCAAAGATGTTCATGTGCGTGCGGTATATCTGCTCCCGTGCCCTCCTACGAGTCGGTGGACCCATTAGTAGTGCTAGGAGCACGCCTGCCCCTGGCATGTTGGCACACAGATGTGTTGTCCTGCAAGTGTGGGTGCTCAGCTTGCTCAGCTCGTCCGTAACGGTGCTGTAGCTGCTCTCCAGCTGACCTGTGTCCGTCTGGTGCAAAGTTATTCCACCTTTTTGATGGAATAACTTTAGGCCTGACGTAACACTTGCGCGCACCGGGCTTAGCCTGCATCGGGCGCACTTACATGCGTGAATTGGCGTATCTCCGTAATTTGCATATTTAAATAGGAAATCAATGCGAGCGGAAGATGCGTCGCGCCTAAATATGCGCCCAAGTTAGGCCGGCTTAGAAAAGTTGCGTCGGTCGGAGGAAGCCTATTTTCAGGCGTATCTTGTTCTGTGGGTACGGAACAAAAGCGCGCCGGCGCATATTTACACCTACGCCGCGTATCTGTAGATAAGCCGGCCTAACTCTTTCTGAATCTACCTATATGTCAGGAACAGACAGGAAGTTCCGGGTGAGAGGTGAGTCGGGAGGAAGTAGCAAGGAGACATCTTTGGAATCAGCAGCAGAGGAGGTAATAAGATCTTATCTTCTTGTCATGCCTTCATTAACAAGGCTTATAATTGTAGCGCTACCCCCGAAGGAGCCGCTGGTAATTGATTGGGCCTGTACACTGTTTTAACACCCCCCAATAATTTGGTCTCACTCCCCTTAACACAGCTGTGGTGCAGTGCTGATATGGACATCCATGGACGAATAGAGAAAATAGGATTTTTTGTACGTAAAATCCTTTTCTCTGTCGTCCATGGACGGACACAGCTAGGGTTGCCACCTCATCCCTTTAAAACAGAACACATATGAATTACACAGGTTCTGAGGCTAATTTAATTTAGATAAGGCTCCACTTGAGTTCAATTACCACCTTAATCAGCCACAGAACCTGTGTAATTCATATGTGTTCTGTTTTAAAGGGATGAGGTGGCAACCCTAGACACAGCACCCACCCCTCCTTTTTAGGTTTGTACTGCTTGTTACAAACTGAGGCTGCATGCTGCAGGGAGGAGGGTTATGTCCGAAGGGACCGGCCCCTGGGCGGGACTGTTGAACTCTGTTAAAGTAACATGTATTTAAATATCTAACATGTTCTGCCTAGTCCTCTCCTATGAACAGGAACATAACCCATATGTCAAGACTTGAGAAGGCTGTGTCCATCCATGGACGACAGAGAAAAGGATTTTACGGTGACTATAAAAAATCCAAATTTTTGTCTCATTTCTTAATTTAGAGTGGAGATCCAATCGATATAGAATTTGAGGTTAAAGCAGAAGAAGAGAGGTATGTGAGGGATGATCACTATGGAGGTCAATGTGCAGATGCTCCATGCTAATGCTAGTCAGCTGGTGGAGTAGGACGCTTCCCGACGAGTCTGCTCTCACCCAGAGACAAGCTCTGACAGTCAGTCAGGCAGGCTTTTTTCCTCCCAGCCCCCGGCGGCAAAGAAACAAACAGGAGCATTCACTTCCTCCAAGCCCCTGCTACAACATCGGCTTCCATAGCACCCAGGACCAACGACTTCCCCCCCCCCTTCACCTCCAGGGAGCCCGGTAAGGTAAGCCCCTGTTTCTTAGGGCCACTCCACCTTCCCCTGGAACCGCTGCCGGCCGTCCTTTTCAGGACAAGCCGCTGCTCTCTCCTTACCCCCACACCGCTAGCTGTCACTGAGGCATCCCCCCGCCACCTCCCCACCTCAGTTACCAGCTGGCCATAGCCATACCGGGGCCTCCCTGTGCCTCCCGTCTCCTCCAGAACGATTCGTGGCACCTGCGGTCAGGAAAGACCGCGGCCTAGCTGGCCGCCGCACTTAAACACCGCAATCTCCCCCAATTACCAGCCGTATTTGAAGGCATCCTCCCGCCTCAGTTTTCCAGCTGGCCACAACTACACCTGGGCCTCTGCGCCCCACCACCTTCTGGAACAATTCGCGGCTGCCGTAACTAGGAAAGACCGTGGCCTAGTTGGCGCGCCGCACCTACACCCAGCAATCTCCCCAACTACTGGTAAACCCTCCCCCCCTCCTCTTTTGACTACAGGAGGATCCCCATCCTCTCTCTGGTCCCCCCAAACCCCCATATTCACTCAAACCCCCTCCCCTGGTTCAACCAGGGAGAGAGGATTTAGTTGAATCTTCCTACCTAATCACCCCCCCCCCCCACAAACACCTGCCCCCCCACCGCCATTCGGCAACTATGGTTAATCTGAGATATTTTGCAGAAACCATCTGGGGTTTAAAGCCATTCGCCGCAATATTGCCAACCGTCACCAAAAAAGTTCTAAGAATTGAGCAACTGTTGAGAATCGATCGACGATCGACTGTCAAAAATGTCAGCCACTTACCCCAGCCTAAGCACATATCATGTGCTTTGATCAACACAAGATCGGCAGTAAAACATCGACTAGAAATCCATGATTTCATCCTACAATACGATTTAGACTGCCTCTTTATCACAGAAAGCTGGCTCACAGCCGACTGTAACACCATTCTGGGAGAACTGGTGCCAGAAAACGATCGTATTATAACTGAAAACAGAGTGGGGCAAAGAGGAGGAGGCCTGGCGGTGATCCACAAGCTTCACCTCCCGATCACTAAACCAGCCCTACAAAACCCTCTTCCATTCATGGAAACCCTCACTCTGCAACTGCAAACTAATCCCCAGGAAACCGTCCATATTCTACTCTGCTATAGACCACCGGGTCCAAAATCGCAGCTTCTCTCACCTTTGACAGAATTTATGTCCACTTATACCCTAAACAGCAAACATCTTCTGCTGCTCGGGGATTTTAACCTCTGGGCCAACTCTGCACAGGATCCCGTTGCCGATGCCTGCATTGACCATTTGAAAGGATTAGGGCTGCAACAACTAGTATGTGGGCCCACACATACTTCAGGGCATACACTCGATCTTATTTTCAGACACGATCTGGAAATAAACCATCTGAAAAATGAGCCGTTACCATGGACTGACCACCATGTAATTAAATTCATAATTACCAAAAATGCCCCCTTAACAAAAAGGCTAAAACCGGTGACAACGCACTGGACTAAATCTCTGAAGAAGCTCCATTCGGAGCTCTTCAAAACTACATTAGGGAACAAAATAAAAACAATCCAACCACATCAAACAGCCACAGAAACTCTAGATGCCATCAACACAGCGCTACTACAGTCAGCCGACTTAGTAGCGCCAAAACGCAAAACCTGCATCCGAAAAAACAACTCCAGCTGGTTCAACGACCAGCTGTCCTTGCTCAAGCAAGAACGCAGAAGAGCGGAAGCCGCCTGGAAAAGAAGCTCTTCAGAGGAAAACCACACCATTTACAAGGCAATAACAAAAAAATATCACAAAGAAATCTTCAAAGCCAAAAAAAAGCATTTTTCCAATACCGTCACCAATGCTCTAAACCGCCCTCGTGAACTCTTCAAGCTGGTCAGCCAGACCATGAATCCTGTCTGTCTTGAAGCCCCCAATTCTGATACCCAAGAATTTTGCAATGAGTTATCGGATTACTTCGTTAACAAAATTGAAGAAATCCGTGAAATCATTCAGCAAAACAGTACCCCCTTCAACCCCGCCCTCAATCATTCGCCCAATACCCACATAAATTCACCGCAATCAACAAAGTTCACTCTTAAACCCATCCCCATCGAGGCCACTAAAAATATCATCGGCACTCTGTGAAACAGCACAGCGCCTAATGATATCATCCCCACTAAACTGCTGAAGGAATGTGCCGATATCCTAGCACCACCTACCACACAGCTTATAAACCAGTCCTTCAAGGAAAGCATAGTGCCCTCCCAATTGAAGCAGGGCATAATCAAACCCATCCTAAAGAAACCCACCCTCGACCCCAAAGACCCAAAACACCGGCGTCCCATAACCGGTCTAAATATCCTCTCCAAGGTAATGGAGAAAGTTGTGGTGCAACAGCATCTAGATACCCATAATTTGCTCGATCCTTTTCAATCGGGTTTCCGTCCCGGACACAGGACAGAAACAGCACTGCTCAAAATATGGGATGATGTTCTCGAGGCCGCAGACGAAGGAGAATCTTGTCTTCTGGTTCTGTTGGACCTAAGTGCAGCTTTTGACACGGTAGACCACAAACTACTACTGACTCGGCTAGCTGAAGTAGCCAGAGTCGCAGAATGTGATTTATCCTGGTTCTCCTCCTTTTTGGAAAACCGATCACAAATAGTGAAATTGGGACCTTTCACTTCTAAAAAACGCACAGTGTCATGTGGAGTCCCTCAAGGATCCCCCCTATCCCCGCTGCTGTTCAATATCTATCTCCGCCCTCTCTTTGAAATCATCAGTACCCAAAAGCTACTTTACCACTCTTATGCAGATGACACACAACTGTACTTTCGCATCTGCAACAAAAAGGATCATCATCTCGGTTTAGAGAAATCCCTCTCTTTGATAGAAAACTGGACGACAAAGAGTTATCTTAAACTCAATGGATCGAAAACAGAACTTCTCCTGTTTCAAGCCAATCGTAAAAATCAACTTACAACAACCTGGACACCTCCGCCCATTCTGGGCCAAATCATCACCCCTAGCACCAAAGTCAAAAGTCTCGGAGTCATCTTCGACACCCACATGACAATGGATGCACAAATAGGGTCAGTAGTCAGCGGATCTCACCATCTGCTGCGCCTACTACGCAGACTTATTCCATTTATTCCCAAAGAGGACATAGCAGTCGTGGTGGGAACAATTGTCAACTCCAGACTGGACTATGCAAATGCCCTCTACCTTGGACTCCCAAAGTACCAAATCACCCGTCTACAAGTCGTTCAAAATATGGCTGCTAGACTGGTGACTGGGAAAAAACCATGGGAATCAATCTCACCTTTACTGAGAAGAGACAGAATTACTTTTAAAGCACTCTGTCTGACGCATAAGTGCATTCGGGGGAAATGCCTCCCAATATCTATGCGAAAAACTAAAAGCTCACAACTCCAATCGCGTTCTGCGATCCACCAATCAAAATCTACTCCTAATACCCAAAGCCAGATACAAGTCCAAGGGGGAACGAAGATTTGCACTCCAGGGCCCCAGACTATGGAACGCTTTACCAACCAGCATTCGGTTGGAGGAGAATCACTTGACCTTTAGGAGAAAGATCAAAACCCATCTCTTTTGAGTTCAAAGGAGAAAGGGACAAACGAGCGCCCAGAGGCAATTTAGTTTGCATGTGTAGCGCTATATAAGTTTTTCACTCACTCACTCAGGATGGAATAACGGGGACATTTATAGAGGAGGACACTCCTACAGAGATCAGCACAGGTGGGTCATTAACACTAAATACATTCCTCCACCCATACTGCTCACTGATTGGTCCAGAGTAGGGCGGGGACTGGGTGATATCAGCCTGTAATCCCCTGGTCACTTTCCTGAGCTGTGTTCCCCGTCCTGTATTCCTCTCGGATAATCTTCCTTCTCTGTGCTGCAGACACAATTTATGTATCTAGACTGGATTTATGGAGATTCTGGGGTTCAGCTGGAAACAAAATGTGGAATTTTCACTATAGGTGTTACTAGACCTAGGTACCTGGGGAATGTGCTTTTGGTCTTCTGGCAAGATCTCTGACAGACAATTCTTCCAGGGTTACTTGTTCTGTTGTCTGCTGGCTGTGTCGGGTGGAGGGATATGTCTGTATAGTCTCAGACCCAAGTCACTGAGTGCAGTCTCAGGAGATGGGAGGCAGCGGTGTGGGATCTCTGCAACTTGTCTCATGTAAACATTTAAACGTCCACTGATTACTGAATACCAATATTCAGTTCAGTCTTCATCTTGGTTGTTCTCCTCCCACCTCACTCTCTGACCTCTGGTGGGGCTCAGCCCCGCTGTTATTCATGACTAGGGTTGTCCCGATACCACTTTTTTAAGACAGAGTACAAGTACCGATACTTTTTTTAAGTACTCACCGATACCGATTACCGATACTTTTCTTTAATCGACAGTGGCACATGTGTCAGCAGTTTTATTTTTTGCAATTTTTTTTTTATATTATTTTTTATATTTTTTTAACAATGCAGTATTCCTGTCCTGAGTGTGGGAAATGTTTTTTACATAAGTCCTATCTTTACACACATCAAAGATCTCACACGGGGGAGAAGCCGTATTCCTGTCCTGAGTGCGGGGAAATGTTTTTCACCCGGAAAATTGCTGTACAATTATTTATGACTAGACCCCTAAATGTCAGGAGACGTTTATATGAAGATGGGAAGTATGTAGCAGATAAATGAATAGACCTCCTAGCAATGTTATTACCAGGCTGCAGCTAGGGGGAGCTCTAATGATTAGAGTGTGACCACAGCAGAGTGATCCCATCTAGCTCACATTAACCCTTTCACTGCCAGAGCTGGTTTTCCATTCTTTTTGCACACATAGTAAAATGCAGATTTTGGGCTTGAAGATTAGATAAAACCCCCAAACATATATTTTCTGAAAGCAGAGGCCCTGGAGAATAAAATGGTGGTAATTGTTAAGGTGTTCCTCGTACACAAATGTCACCTTCATATCCGGGTTTATTTTCTCCTTTCCCCCCTTTTCTATGGTGTGATCTTTTCTACAATACTTTGTTATAATAATGTAACATGTTGTGTATTGTACACAAATTAATAATGACTTTGCCTCCACATTCCAGACACGTCATTTTCCCGACAATTGGATTTCTACTTTTACTATTTTATTACTTTCTACTCTTGTTAAAATTATAATAAAAAAATATGTTAAATGAAATAAATTGTGTGTGTCGGTGCAATGATGACAATCTTCAGTATCCAGAAATGTCTGGTAGGTGACACTTCCATATACAGCCCAAGGAAGTGACAAGGAGCCAATAGAAACCTTTGGAGGAACCCTGGCTGAGAAAGGCTGGACTAGGCAGTCATATATTTTTATTATTATTATTAAACAGGATTTATAAAGCGCCAACAGCTCTTTACAATGTGAGAGCAGACAGTACAGTTACAATACAATTCAATACAGGAGGAGTCAGAGGGCCCTGATACTGAGAGCTTACAATCTAAGAGGGAGGGTCAAGTGATACAAAAGGTGATAACTGTGGGAGATGGGCTGATGGAGAAAATAAATGTACAGTTGTTAGGTGGAGGCAGGATAGACTTCTCTGAAGAGAAAAGTTTTCAGGGATCGCCTAAAAGTGGATAGAGTAGGAGATAGTTGGACATATTGGGTTAGTGAGTTCCAGAGGATGTGAGAGGCTCAGGAGAAGTCTTAGAAATGAGCATAGAAGGAGGTGGCAAGGGAACTAGAGCAGGAGGTCTTGGGAAGAACAAAGAGAAAGATTTAATTGGTATTTAGAGATGTAGCTGGGGGCCAAGTTGTGGATGGCTTTGTAACTTATTGTCATTGTTTTGAATTTAACTCATAGGGTGGGTGGAAGCCAATGGAGGGATTGGCAGAAAGGGGTAGCAGACACTGAGCGGTTTGTAAGGTGGATGAGTCTGGCAGCAGCATTCATGATGGACTGAAGGGGGATGGCCTATGTAAAGGTAAGCCAATGAGGAGGGAGTTGCAGTAGCCAAGATGAGAGATGACCAGGGAGAGGCTTAGCAGCTTTGTGGTGTCATTGGTTAGAAAGAGGAATATTTTGGAGACGTTATGGGGGGCCAAAAGTAGAGTTCAGAGTCCAGGATTACACCTAGCACCCTGGCATGTGGGGATGGGTTGATAGCTGAGCCATTGATTTTGATGGGGAAGTCAGGGAAGGAGCACGTAGGGGAGGAAATATTATGAGCTTGGTTTTGGATAGATTGAGTTTGAGGAAGTGGTGTGACATTAGGCTGATATGTCTGTCAGTAAATTTGTGATACATGAGGCAACTGATAGAGTGAGCTGAGGGGAAGAGGGATAAATGTGGGTGTTGTCAGACTATCAGCTGCCTCAAGGAGGAGGTGTAGATTGAGAATAGGAGAGATCCGAGAACAGAACCTTGGGGGACCCCAGCAGAGGAAGGAAGAGGCAAGGAGAAAGTAGTGTAAGTAACACTAAAGGTGTAGTTGGATAAGTAGGAAGAGAACCAGCGAAGAGTACAGTCAGAGGTGACGGGCTACAGAAAAAGTGACATTTACAAAGAAAAAGTAAATCCGTTTAACTTGCCAGAAAATTACATTTCATTCCCGGCTTCTGTAAGCAGCACACAGACCCTCCAAAGGTCCCCAAAATACATAGAAGAACCTTGGGGGGGGGGGTCTGTGTGCTGTTTTGGCAATTTCTCCTTAGTAAATGTCAGCTCAGCTGCAGCAATTTCTGTACATCACAGAGATGTTCCTTCACAGGCAGGATTAGGACTAGGGATGAGCCGAACATACCCGCGTTCGGTTCGCACCAGAACGTTCGAACAGACCGCGGGTTCGCGCAAACATTTAGAACTCCATTGAAGTCTATGGGACTCGAACGTTTGAATTCAAAAACGCTCATTTTAAAGACCAATATTCAATTTAATGTTGGAAAATGTCTTTCAGAACCCGGGTCTTGCCCCAGGGAACATGTATCAATGGAAAAGAAAAAGTTTTAAAAACTGCCATTTTTCCGGAGCAGCGATTTTAATGATGCTTAAAGTGAAAAAAAAAATGAAAAATTCCTTTAAATATCACACCTGCTGTGTGTCTATAGTAGTGGCACGTGTTTATAAATGTCCCTGCACAACATGAGATTATTATAAGAAAAAAGTAATTTAATACTGCTTGTGCACGTGCTGTGTGGCAACAATATGTCGATTATTTTAGGGGTGGTGGGGGGCCATTATTTTTTTGTGAAATAAAAATTGTAGAAAAAAGGGCACCCCTTAAACATACTGTAATTGGAGCGCAACAAAGAGCCACGTGCAAAGTATTGCATCAAAAATTGTTATTAGGCGCCCCTGTTAAACAGGGGAAGAAAAATTTGTCCTTAGGCACAACACAACACTGCAATCCCTCCCAATAACTGTAATTGGAGCACAACAAAGAGCCACGTGCTAAGTATTGCATCAAAATTTGTTATTAGGCGCCCCTGTTAAACAGGGGCAGAAAAATTGGGCCTTAGGCACAACACAACAACCCCTCCCAATAACTGTAATTGGAGCACAACAAAGAGCCACGTGCAAAGTATTGCATCAAAAATGATCGGTCACAAAGCCTCCAGCAGCACGGAATGTGCGTTCTGAAAGAACACTGGATGCAGGGCAAGCCAGTAGCTCAATTGCATACTGTGCAAGCTCTGGCCAGTGATCCATCCTCAAGACCCAGTAAGCCAGAGGATTTTCGGTGGGGAAGGTGTCCAAGTTGGATCTTGCCTCTAGGTATTCCCGGACCATGTAAACCAGACGCTGGCGATGGTTGTTGGAACCAGTCATACCTTGGGGCTGCGGACTAAAAAATTGTCTGAACGCATCGGTCAGACGGTGACCTTCTCCACCGCTCCTTCTGTGACTCACCGAAGCCTCAGCAACACGTTGTCCAGGGCCAGGTTTTGGTAATCCCCCCGTTTCTGGGAACGCATTGCACAGACCCTTCTGCAAGGCCTCCTGCAGAAGTTTCATCTTCTGCTCCCTCTGCAATGGCAACATAAGGTCCGCAACCTTACTCTTGTAACGTGGATCAAGGAGAGTTGCCAGCCAGTAATGATCCCTCTCCTTGATAGCACGAATACGAGGATCCTTCTGCAGGCTTTGCAGGATCAGGGAGGCCATGCAGCGTAGGTTTGCAGAGGCATTCGGGGCACAGTCCTCTGGGTCACTGAGGACGACAGGATCCGCAGCCACCTCATCCCAGCCATGTAAAAGTCCACGTGTTCCTTGGGACTGTAAATGATCCCTTGAATGCTGCTGATGCTGAGTGCTAGGCTCCACCTCCATGCTGCTGATACAATCCTCCTCCTCCTCCTCTTCCTCATCCTCCTCCTCCTCTTCCTGTGTTCCAGGTGGGCAAGCAGGAACAGTGTCTGGATAAAGGGGGCCTTGAGAGGTAAGGAAGTCCTCCTTTTCCTCCCTCTGTTCTGCCTAAAGGGCCCTGTCCATTATTCCAAATAGCGTGTGCTCCAACATGTGAATAAGAGGGACAGTCTCACTGATGCATGCACTGTCACTGCTCACCATCCTCGTGGCCTCCTCAAATGGTGACAGGACAGTGCATGCATCCCTGATCAAGGCCCACTGGCGTGGTGAAAAAAAACAATCTCCCCTGACCCAGTTCTGCTGCCATATTGGCACAGGTACTCATTGATGGCCCTCTGCTGCGTGTGCAGCCGCTGCAGCATGGCCAACGTAGCGTTCCATCTGGTGGGCATGTCACAGATTAGGCGGTTCTTGGGCAGGTTGTATTCCCTTTGGAGGTTTGTCAGCCGAGCAGTGGCATTGTATGACCTCCGGAAATGCACACAGACTTTCCTGGCCTGCTTCAGGACATCCTGTAATCCCGGGTACTTGCCCAAGAACCGCTGCACCACCAAATTCAGGACATGCGCAAAACAGGGCACATGGGTGAGTTTTCCCTGTCGCAGGGCAGAGAGGAGGTTGATGCCATTATCGCTGACCACCATTCCAGGCTTCAGCTGGCGTGGAGTCAACCACCTCTGAGCCTGCCCCTGCAGAGCTGACAGAACCTCTTCCCCAGTGTGGCTCCTGTCTCCCAAGCACACCAGCTCTAGCACCGCATGGCATCTCTTGGGCTGCATTCCTGCGTAGCCCCTCGTACGCCTACGGAGCATGGCTGGTTCTGAGGAAACATCACCACAGGAAGAGGCCACAATGGAAGAAGAAGAGGGGGTGGAGGAGAGAGGTGTGTCACAACCAGTAGTAGTGTTTTGGAGGCGTGGTGGCGGAACAACCTCCAAAACTACTGTACCTTGCCCTGCGTCCTTCCCAGCTGCCAGCAGAGTCACCCAATGCGCTGTAAAAGACAGGTAACGTCCCTGTCCATGCCTGCTGGACCATGAGTCAGCGGTAAGATGCACCTTACCACTCACCGCCCTGTCCAGCGAGGCATGGACATTGCCTTCCACATGCCGGAATCGCCTTCCGTGAGAAAAAGTGGCGTTTGGGTACTTGCCACTGCGGTACTGCACATTCCACAAACTCACTGAAGGGGGCAGAATCTACCAACTGAAAAGGTAGCAGTTGAAGTGCTAGCAATTTTGCTAAGCTAGCATTGAACCGCTGGGCATGTGGATGGCTGGGAGCGTACTTCTTTTGTCGCTGCAGCAGCTGGGGCAGGGAAATTTGTCTGGTACTATCAGTAGATTGCCCGCATGTACTACCACTACTAGGTTGTGACACACCTATTTCTACACCTTCAGTGCAGGCTTCAGAGAGGACTGGGGGTCTAGTGGGGTTGGAGGTCACAGAAGGGCAAGGGGAGGTCTGCTTTGGTGTGGGTCTTTCTGGTATGCTTGTCAACGAGCTTCATGGCAGCTCGACATATGTCTGGACAAGCATGTGGTGCCCAAGCGGGTGATGTTTTGGCCACGCGAGATACGCTTGCGACATATGTTGCAAATAGCAAAGGTACGATCTGATGGACATGTTTCAAAAAAGCCCCACACCAAAGAACTTTTGCTGTACCGTTCAGACACAGCAGCGCCATGCACAAGCGTAGATGTGCAATGTAATGCAGTTAGTGTGCCCTTAACCTGACCCCTGGAGGGCATCCTGCCTCTTTGGAGATGTGCCTGTGCCTCGTCGTCCTCCTCCTCTCTCCTATCAGGCACCCAGGTAGAGTCAGTGACCTCATCATCCCCTCCCTCCTCATCACTGTCGAAAACCTGGCAGTATGCTCCAGCTGGGGGAACATCACTGCCAGATTGCTGTCCCTCTCGTTCACCCCCTCTTCCTGGGCTCACATCAATGCCTTCCTCTATCTGTGTTCCATCATCGGAGCCTTCAAAACGCTGCGCATCTTCATTCAGCATGTACCCAACACTGTGTGTTGAAACAGTTCGGGGGACTCCTCAGGAGGACACGGTGGGACTAGGGAAGGATTGTGTGATGCCATTGTGCAGAGGGAAGAGGAAGCCTTGGCAGCTGCTTTGCCAGACAAACTATAATCAGTCTGTGTGAGAGAGGATGAGGACGGCTTGGTCATCCAC
This sequence comes from Rana temporaria, assembly GCF_905171775.1. NCBI lineage: Eukaryota > Metazoa > Chordata > Amphibia > Anura > Ranidae > Rana > Rana temporaria. Next base: position 216,551 of record NW_024404433.1, on the reverse strand, counting down.
TCTACTAATTTCTCTGCATGTTGAGGCTTAACACGGCCAGCTCCCGAAAAGAAGGACGAGCGGCCACGGCCACGTGCTGAAGAAAATGCACCACGTCCACCACCAGCGTTGCCTCTACATGCAGAGCCTGCTTGCCCTTGTGACTCTCTGCCTCTGTTTGTTGTCCTTCCAGACATTTTAATGCGTTCAGGTGTAAATAAACAACACACATGCACTTACAGTAAATGCGTTTACGTGCTATTAAAGAGCAAACTTGCACTTACAGTAAATGCTTTGACGTGCTATTAAAGAGCAAACTTGCACTTGCAGTAAATGCGTTTACGTGCGATTAAAGAGCAAACTTGCACTTACAGTAAATGCGCTTTGTTGCAAATAAACAGGACACGTGCACTTACAGTAAATGCTTTGACGTGCTATTAAAGAGAAAACTTGCACTTGCAGTAAATGCGCTTACGTGCTATTAAAGAGCAAACTTGCACTTACAGTAAATGCTCTGACGTGCTATTAAAAAGCAAACTTGCACTTGCAGTAAATGCATTTACGTGCGATTAAAGAGTAAACTTGCAGTAAATGCGCTTACGTGCTATTAAAGAGCAAACTTGCACCTGCAGTAAATGCTTTGACGTGCTATTAAAGAGCAAACTTGCACTTGCAGTAAATGCTTTGACGTGCTATTAAAGAGCAAACTTGCACTTACAGTAAATGCTTTGACATGCTATTAAAGAGCAAACTTGCACTTGCAGTAAATGCGCTTACGTGCGATTAAAGAGCAAACTTGCACTTACAGTAAATGCTCTTAGTTGCAAATAAACAGGACACGTGCACTTACAGTAAATGCTTTGATGTGCTATTAAAGAGCAAACTTGCACTTGAAGTAAATGCGCTTACGTGCTATTTAAAACCAAACTTGCACTTACAGTAAATGCTTTGACGTGCTATTAAAGAGAAAACTTGCACTTGCAGTAAATGCGCTTACGTGCTATTAAAGAGCAAACTTGCACTTACAGTAAATGCTCTGACGTGCTATTAAAGAGCAAACTTGCACTTGCAGTAAATGCATTTACGTGTGATTAAAGAGTAAACTTGCAGTAAATGCGCTTACGTGCTATTAAAGAGCAAACTTGCACTTGCAGTAAATGCTTTGACGTGCTATTAAAGAGCAAACTTGCACTTACAGTAAATGCTTTGACGTGCTATTAAAGAGCAAACTTGCACTTGCAGTAAATGCGCTTACGTGCGATTAAAGAGCAAACTTGCACTTACAGTAAATGCTCTTAGTTGCAAATAAACAGGACACGTGCACTTACAGTAAATGCTTTGACGTGCTATTAAAGAGCAAACTTGCACTTGCAGTAAATGCGCTTACGTGCTATTTAAAACCAAACTTGCACTTACAGTAAATGCTTTGATGTGCTATTAAAGAGCAAACTTGCACTTGCAGTAAATGCGCTTACGTGCTATTAAAGAGCAAACTTGCACTTACAGTAAATGCTTTGACGTGCTATTAAAGAGCAAACTTGCACTTACAGTAAATGCGCTTAGTTGCAAATAAACAGGACATGTGCAGTAACACCCAGTACATTTAGGTGTAAACTACACAGCACACAGGCAGGCAATACAACACATTAAGAGCACTGCAGCTATGCACAATCTCCTGCCTGACAAATACTAATAGCAGATCTAGCTAAGCTATACAGTGTATAAATATATGTACAACTCCTAGGGATGTATATATATTCTCTACACACTGTATTTCAAGCTAAACTGACTACCCTGCTCTATCTTTCTAAAAAAATAATCTCTCTGTCTCTCTAACTGCTCTCTGTAACAAGCCGGAACACACTACACGAGGCCGCCCGGAAGGCGGCCTTTTATAGTGTGGGGCGTGTGCTAAAGCCCTGAGCCATAATTGGCCAAAGCAACCCAGGCTTTGGCCAACTATGGCTCTTAATTTTTTGCGCGCTGTGATTGGCCAAGCATGCGGGACATACAGGACATGCTTGGCCAATCATCAGCGCGCAACGCCTCAGTGAATTATGGGCCGTTTTGCATCACTCGAATTTGGCGCGAACGACCCGTTTTGTTCGAATTTCGTTGAACGATCGAACGCCCGATGTTCGTGTCGAACATACGTTCGTATCGAACGCGAAGCTCATCCCTAATTAGGACTCCCCCAGACATTTTGTTTAACCATTTCATATCTTTGGAGGTAGATAGTAGACAAGCTGATGGCGGCAGTAGCAGTGCTTGTTTTCTTCAGCCGGCTCCAAGCTTCACAGTAAGAGTGATTCGGGGGGTTGTATAGCTGCCTCATCCCATTTACACTGAAAGCAGCCCGGTCCCCCCATGACCCACCAGTGTGGTTCCTGGGCTTTGCCACTTGTCCTGGGAGCCCGATACTACATCCAGGAAGGAAGCCAAGAGGGAGGAGACTGGTGACCGTCCATCCCCCGATCTCCTCTGCACTGAATGAAGCCGGCAGTCCTCAGCTCTGAGTGTTTCCCATTTCTGAGCCGTCATTCCCAGGATGATACCGCCAAGGAAGAATCTAACCGAGCGCCATCTGTGCATTGGAGGGTAGAGGACACATTGGAGGTCTAATACACCCCCATGCCTCAAGGAGGAGGTGTAGATTGAGAATAGGAGAGATCCGAGAACAGAACCTTGGGGGACCCCAGCAGAGGAAGGAAGAGGCAAGGAGAAAGTAGTGTAAGTAACACTAAAGGTGTAGTTGGATAAGTAGGAAGAGAACCAGCGAAGAGTACAGTCAGAGGTGATGGGCTACAGAAAAAGTGACATTTACAAAGAAAAAGTAAATCCGTTTAACTTGCCAGAAAATTACATTTCATTCCCGGCTTCTGTAAGCAGCACACAGACCCTCCAAAGGTCCCCAAAATACATAGAAGAACCTTGGGGGGGGGGGGTCTGTGTGCTGTTTTGGCAATTTCTCCTTAGTAAATGTCAGCTCAGCTGCAGCAATTTCTGTACATCACAGAGATGTTCCTTCACAGGCAGGATTAGGACTAGGGATGAGCCGAACATACCCGCGTTCGGTTCGCACCAGAACGTTCGAACAGACCGCGGGTTCGCGCGAACATTTAGAACTCCATTGAAGTCTATGGGACTCGAACGTTTGAATTCAAAAACGCTCATTTTAAAGACCAATATTCAATTTAATGTTGGAAAACGTCTTTCAGAACCCGGGTCTTGCCCCAGGGAACATGTATCAATGGAAAAGAAAAAGTTTTAAAAACTGCCATTTTTCCGGAGCAGCGATTTTAATGATGCTTAAAGTGAAAAAAAAAATGAAAAATTCCTTTAAATATCACACCTGCTGTGTGTCTATAGTAGTGGCACGTGTTTATAAATGTCCCTGCACAACATGAGATTATTATAAGAAAAAAGTAATTTAATACTGCTTGTGCACGTGCTGTGTGGCAACAATATGTCGATTATTTTAGGGGTGGTGGGGGGCCATTATTTTTTTGTGAAATAAAAATTGTAGAAAAAAGGGCACCCCTTAAACATACTGTAATTGGAGCGCAACAAAGAGCCACGTGCAAAGTATTGCATCAAAAATTGTTATTAGGCGCCCCTGTTAAACAGGGGAAGAAAAATTTGTCCTTAGGCACAACACAACACTGCAACCCCTCCCAATAACTGTAATTGGAGCACAACAAAGAGCCACGTGCAAAGTATTGCATCAAAATTTGTTATTAGGCGCCCCTGTTAAACAGGGGCAGAAAAATTGGGCCTTAGGCACAACACAACAACCCCTCCCAATAACTGTAATTGGAGCACAACAAAGAGCCACGTGCAAAGTATTGCATCAAAAATGATCGGTCACAAAGCCTCTAGCAGCATGGAATGTGCGTTCTGAAAGAACACTGGATGCAGGGCAAGCCAGTAGCTCAATTGCATACTGTGCAAGCTCTGGCCAGTGATCCATCCTCAAGACCCAGTAAGCCAGAGGATTTTCGGTGGGGAAGGTGTCCAAGTCGGATCTTGCCTCTAGGTATTCCCGGACCATGTAAACCAGACGCTGGCGATGGTTGTTGGAACCAGTCATACCTTGGGGCTGCGGACTAAAAAATTGTCTGAACGCATCGGTCAGACGGCCACCTTCTCCACCGCTCCTTCTGTGACTCACCGAAGCCTCAGCAACACGTTGTCCAGGGCCAGGTTTTGGTAATCCCCCCGTTTCTGGGAACGCATTGCACAGACCCTTCTGCAAGGCCTCCTGCAGAAGTTTCATCTTCTGCTCCCTCTGCAATGGCAACATAAGGTCCGCAACCTTACTCTTGTAACATGGATCAAGGAGAATTGCCAGCCAGTAATGATCCCTCTCCTTGATAGCACGAATACGAGGATCCTTCTGCAGGCTTTGCAGGATCAGGGAGGCCATGCAGCGTAGGTTTGCAGAGGCATTCGGGGCACAGTCCTCTGGGTCACTGAGGACGACAGGATCCGCAGCCACCTCATCCCAGCCATGTAAAAGTCCACATGTTCCTTGGGACTGTAAATGATCCCTTGAATGCTGCTGATGCTGAGTGCTAGGCTCCACCTCCATGCTGCTGATACAATCACCCTCCTCCTGTGTGCTAGGTGGGCAAGCAGGACCACTGTCTGGATAAAGGGGGCCTTGAGAGGTAAGGAAGTCCTCCTTTTCCTCCCTCTGTTCTGCCTCAAGGGCCCTGTCCATTATTCCAAATAGCGTGTGCTCCAACATGTGAATAAGAGGGACAGTCTCACTGATGCATGCACTGTCACTGCTCACCATCCTCGTGGCCTCCTCAAATGGTGACAGGACAGTGCATGCATCCCTGATCAAGGCCCACTGGCGTGGTGAAAAAAAACAATCTCCCCTGACCCAGTTCTGCTGCCATATTGGCACAGGTACTCATTGATGGCCCTCTGCTGCGTGTGCAGCCGCTGCAGCATGGCCAACGTAGCGTTCCATCTGGTGGGCATGTCACAGATTAGGCGGTTCTTGGGCAGGTTGTATTCCCTTTGGAGGTTTGTCAGCCGAGCAGTGGCATTGTATGACCTCCGGAAATGCACACAGACTTTCCTGGCCTGCTTCAGGACATCCTGTAATCCCGGGTACTTGCCCAAGAACCGCTGCACCACCAAATTCAGGACATGCGCAAAACAGGGCACATGGGTGAGTTTTCCCTGTCGCAGGGCAGAGAGGAGGTTGATGCCATTATCGCTGACCACCATTCCAGGCTTCAGCTGGCGTGGAGTCAACCACCTCTGAGCCTGCCCCTGCAGAGCTGACAGAACCTCTTCCCCAGTGTGGTTCCTGTCTCCCAAGCACACCAGCTCTAGCACCGCATGGCATCTCTTGGGCTGCATTCCTGCGTAGCCCCTCGTACGCCGACGGAGCATGGCTGGTTCTGAGGAAACATCACCACAGGAAGAGGCCACAATGGAAGAAGAAGAGGGGGTGGAGGAGAGAGGTGTGTCACAACCAGTAGTAGTGTTTTGGAGGCGTGGTGGCGGAACAACCTCCAAAACTACTGTACCTTGCCCTGCGTCCTTCCCAGCTGCCAGCAGAGTCACCCAATGCGCTGTAAAAGACAGGTAACGTCCCTGTCCATGCCTGCTGGACCATGAGTCAGCGGTAAGATGCACCTTACCACTCACCGCCCTGTCCAGCAAGGCATGGACATTGCCTTCCACATGCCGGAATCGCCTTCCGTGAGAAAAAGTGGCGTTTGGGTACTTGCCACTGCGGTACTGCACATTCCACAAACTCACTGAAGGGGGCAGAATCTACCAACTGAAAAGGTAGCAGTTGAAGTGCTAGCAATTTTGCTAAGCTAGCATTGAACCGCTGGGCATGTGGATGGCTGGGAGCGTACTTCTTTTGTCGCTGCAGCAGCTGGGGCAGGGAAATTTGTCTGGTACTATCAGTAGATTGCCCGCATGTACTACCACTACTAGGTTGTGACACACCTATTTCTACACCTTCAGTGCAGGCTTCAGAGAGGACTGGGGGTCTAGTGGGGTTGGAGGTCACAGAAGGGCAAGGGGAGGTCTGCTTTGGTGTGGGTCTTTCTGGTATGCTTGTCAACGAGCTTCATGGCAGCTCGACATATGTCTGGACAAGCATGTGGTGCCCAAGCGGGTGATGTTTTGGCCACGCGAGATACGCTTGCGACATATGTTGCAAATAGCAAAGGTACGATCTGATGGACATGTTTCAAAAAAGCCCCACACCAAAGAACTTTTGCTGTACCGTTCAGACACAGCAGCGCCATGCACAAGCGTAGATGTGCAATGTAATGCAGTTGGTGTGCCCTTAACCTGACCCCTGGAGGGCATCCTGCCTCTTTGCAGATGTGCCTGTGCCTCGTCATCCTCCTCCTCTCTCCTATCAGGCACCCAGGTAGAGTCAGTGACCTCATCATCCCCTCCCTCCTCATCACTGTCGAAAACCTGGCAGTATGCTCCAGCTGGGGGAACATCACTGCCAGATTGCTGTCCCTCTCGTTCACCCCCTCTTCCTGGGCTCACATCAATGCCTTCCTCTATCTGTGTTCCATCATCGGAGCCTTCAAAACGCTGCGCATCTTCATTCAGCATGTACCCAACACTGTGTTGAAACAGTTCGGGGGACTCCTCAGGAGGACACGGTGGGACTAGGGAAGGATTGTGTGATGCCATTGTGCAGAGGGAAGAGGAAGCCTTGGCAGCTGCTTTGCCAGACAAACTAAGATCAGTCTGTGTGAGAGAGGATGAGGATGGCTTGGTCATCCACTCTACTAATTTCTCTGCATGTTGAGGCTTAACACGGCCAGCTCCCGAAAAGAAGGACGAGCGGCCACGGCCACGTGCTGAAGAAAATGCACCACGTCCACCACCAGCGTTGCCTCTACATGCAGAGCCTGCTTGCCCTTGTGACTCTCTGCCTCTGTTTGTTGTCCTTCCAGACATTTTAATGCGTTCAGGTGTAAATAAACAACACACATGCACTTACAGTAAATGCGTTTACGTGCTATTAAAGAGCAAACTTGCACTTACAGTAAATGCGTTTACGTGCTATTAAAGAGCAAACTTGCACTTACAGTAAATGCGTTTACGTGCGATTAAACAGCAAACGTGCACTTACAGTAAATGCGCTTACGTGCTATTAAAGAGCAAACTTGCACTTACAGTAAATGCTTTGACGTGCTATTAAAGAGCAAACTTGCACTTGCAGTAAATGCGTTTACGTGCGATTAAAGAGCAAACTTGCACTTACAGTAAATGCGCTTTGTTGCAAATAAACAGGACACGTGCACTTACAGTAAATGCTTTGACGTGCTATTAAAGAGAAAACTTGCACTTGCAGTAAATGCGCTTACGTGCTATTAAAGAGCAAACTTGCACTTACAGTAAATGCTCTGACGTGCTATTAAAGAGCAAACTTGCACTTGCAGTAAATGCATTTACGTGCGATTAAAGAGTAAACTTGCAGTAAATGCGCTTACGTGCTATTAAAGAGCAAACTTGCACTTGCAGTAAATGCTTTGACGTGCTATTAAAGAGCAAACTTGCACTTACAGTAAATGCTTTGACGTGCTATTAAAGAGCAAACTTGCACTTGCAGTAAATGCGCTTACGTGCGATTAAAGAGCAAACTTGCACTTACAGTAAATGCTCTTAGTTGCAAATAAACAGGACACGTGCACTTACAGTAAATGCTTTGACGTGCTATTTAAAACCAAACTTGCACTTACAGTAAATGCTTTGATGTGCTATTAAAGAGCAAACTTGCACTTGCAGTAAATGCGCTTACGTGCTATTAAAGAGCAAACTTGCACTTACAGTAAATGCTTTGACGTGCTATTAAAGAGCAAACTTGCACTTACAGTAAATGCGCTTAGTTGCAAATAAACAGGACATGTGCAGTAACACCCAGTACATTTAGGTGTAAACTACACAGCACACAGGCAGGCAATACAACACATTAAGAGCACTGCAGCTATGCACAATCTCCTGCCTGACAAATACTAATAGCAGATCTAGCTAAGCTATACAGTGTATAAATATATGTACAACTCCTGGGGATGTATATATATTCTCTACACACTGTATTTCAAGCTAAACTGACTACCCTGCTCTATCTTTCTAAAAAAATAATCTCTCTGTCTCTCTAACTGCTCTCTGTAACAAGCCGGAACACACTACACGAGGCCGCCCGGAAGGCGGCCTTTTATAGTGTGGGGCGTGTGCTAAAGCCCTGAGCCATAATTGGCCAAAGCAACCCAGGCTTTGGCCAACTATGGCTCTTAATTTTTTGCGCGCTGTGATTGGCCAAGCATGCGGGACATACAGGACATGCTTGGCCAATCATCAGCGCGCAACGCCGCAGTGAATTATGGGCCGTTTTGCATCACTCGAATTTGGCGCGAACGACCCGTTTTGTTCGAATTTCGTTGAACGATCGAACGCCCGATGTTCGTGTCGAACATACGTTCGTATCGAACGCGAAGCTCATCCCTAATTAGGACTCCCCCAGACATTTTGTTTAACCATTTCATATCTTTGGAGGTAGATAGTAGACAAGCTGATGGCGGCAGTAGCAGTGCTTGTTTTCTTCAGCCGGCTCCAAGCTTCACAGTAAGAGTGATTCGGGGGGTTGTATAGCTGCCTCATCCCATTTACACTGAAAGCAGCCCGGTCCCCCCATGACCCACCAGTGTGGTTCCTGGGCTTTGCCACTTGTCCTGGGAGCCCGATACTACATCCAGGAAGGAAGCCAAGAGGGAGGAGACTGGTGACCGTCCATCCCCCGATCTCCTCTGCACTGAATGAAGCCGGCAGTCCTCAGCTCTGAGTGTTTCCCATTTCTGAGCCGTCATTCCCAGGATGATACCGCCAAGGAAGAATCTAACCGAGCACCATCTGTGCATTGGAGGGTAGAGGACACATTGGAGGTCTAATACACCCCCATGTCTCATAAAGAGGACCTGTCACCTGCCCAATGATATCACTTGGGCGTTTATCTCCTTGTGATAGTAATACAGCTAAATAAGGAAAAATAAATAAAACAAGTTAAAAAAATTGAAAAACAAATAAAAATTATGTAAAAAAAGTTGCCCTGCACACACCTGCAAATACAAATATGTACATATGTTTTTTCCCCCTTTTTTAAAAGCGATGACATACCGTCTGTTCTCAGCTGCATACAGAGCTGAGGAGGAGAACAGCAGCACATGGGTTCTCCTAGTGCAGTGATGGTGAACCTTGGCACCCCAGATGTTTTGGAACTACATTTCCCATGATGCTCATGCACTCTGCAGTGTAGTTGGGAATCATGGGAAATGTAGTTTCAAAACATCAGGGGTGCCAAGGTTCGCCATCACTGTCCTAATGAATGAGACATGCCAGCAGAAGTCTAATCATTAGAGGAGTTCTCAGTACAGCCCACACACTGACCATGCTCATGCCTAGTGTGGTCAGTTTTTTTAAATAAAAAGTGTGTGGCAGGATCACCATGGGTTTTTATACAAAGGAGGCAATACAAAGAGAACAGGAGACTTCTTCATACCAGTACATGGGACAGCAGACACATATCAGGAATATGACATGTTGGGTTTACATGCTCTTTAACATGTCCTTCAGTGTGTACTGTACTGATCAGTACATAAGTATTATCTTAGGTATTAGTATGAAGACATGTCTGACAGAGGAAACAGAGGGATCCATAAATAGAATTTTTTTGGGGAAAAGCATGACAAGCATTGTCCCAGCTTTTATAAATTTGTGGTATAATTGAATTGATTTCCTATGATCATCAGCTCCATCTAGAGACTGTAATAAGTATTTTTTCTGAAATATCTTCATCCCCGAAAATTAGAGCAATACCACAGTATTGCCACTAGATGGTACCAATGGTAATAGGAAACCATTGTATGAAATAAAATATGACCGATGCTTCAGATTCCGGAGATTGTTCTGCCGCCTCTCTTTTGTTCCAAGACTACATCTCAGTACACACTTCCTACAATTATTACTTGGTGTCATTTCCATGATGAGATTTGAAATGTTGGTCATAGAGACAAGACGCTCTCCCCATCACAGTCTTTGAATATCAACAGATTTTACATGACTTTATTATATTGAATATTGTTTCTACAATCGGATGTTACTGATGATTGTATCCACTGCCCCTTTGTGTATTCCTAGGCCCATCTAACCTCACCTCTTTTCTAATAAAATATTTTTGGGAAATACAAAAAAAGACCAATATTTCTTACAGCTGGAGGAATGCGTGCAACATTTATTTAACTATTTTTTTAATAGACCACTAAATATGTACAAAAGCAACAACAATGGATGAAAGGTAATGACTCAATTTTTATCTTTCTCCTGCTATCAATGGCCAACACGGTACAACACTTCATCCATGTCTTTGGTTATCTCTGATCTCCTTATAAACTGTTTCTTACATGATAAGGATCAGCCATGGAGTATATCTGAGGTGTATATCAGGGTGTGCTTCTTCCCCACATGAGAACTGTGATGTCCAGCAACATTCATATACAAGACATTTCCCGCACTCACTAATACACCTCGAGGGTTGTGTGGGATCCCTGATGTACAGGAAGACAGGACTTCAGTGAGGAACATTTCCCTCACTCAGGATAGGAAAGTGGCTTCTCCCCTGTGTGAGATCTCTGATGTTTGTAAAGATTGAACTTCAGTGAAAAACATTTCCCGCACTCAGGACAGGAATACGGCTTCTCCCCCGTGTGAGATCTCTGGTGTGTGGAAAGATTGGACTTCTGTGAAAAACTTTTCCCGCACTCAGGACAGGAATACGGCTTCTCCCCTGTGTGAGATCTCTGGTGTGTGGAAAGACTGGACTTTACTGAAAAACATTTCCCGCACTGAGGACAGGAATACGGCTTCTCCCCCGTGTGAGATCTCTGATGTGTGTAAAGATGGGACTTCTGTGAAAAACATTTCCCACACTCGGGACAGGAATATCGCTTCTCCTCCATGTGAAATCTCTGATGTCTATGATAAAAGGATTGGTCTGAAAAACATTTCCCACACTCAGAACAGGAGTATGGTTTTTCTCCTGTGTGAAGCCTTTGATGTGTGGCAAGATGTGATTTCATTACAAAACATTTCCCACACTCAGGACAGGAATACGGCTTCTCCCCCGTGTGAGATCTCTGATGTGTGGAAAGATGGGACTTCTGTGAAAAACTTTTCCCACATTCAGGACAAGAATATGGCTTCTCCCCTGTGTGCAGAGCTGTATAATGTATTTGAAGATGGGAATTTTGTGAAAAACATTTCCCACACTTAAGACAAGAATACGGCTTCTCCCCTCCGTGTGTCTGCTGATGTCTGTAAAGATGGAACTTCATTGAAAAACACTTCCCACACTCAGTACAGGAAAACCTTTTCTCTGTTGGAAGGGTGGCACTGCCCCTCACAGTCTGAGGTTCCTCAGGATAAGAGGAGTACGATGGTCCGGCACCGTCCCGCACAGTCTGAGGTTCCTCAGGATAAGAGGAATACGATGGTCCATCTACACTGTGTGGTGCCGGATGGACATTTGAGGTAGTCGGGTTTTCTCCTGGACTATACTGTGTGATGTCCTCATCTTCTACTTTACAGTCTGGAGACAAAGTGAGACAATCCTCTGAGGTTTTCCTCATCTCCCGTCCATCTACTAAAATAGAAATACAAAGATTATTACTAGACATGAGCAGATTGGTTCCCCTAAACCAGGACTCCGCCCACATCAGACAGCTTTGTCTCTGAGGATCTTACAATTCCCCCCTCAAGGTAACTAGTAAATGGGTCCTCTGATCTCCTACCAGATCATTTCTTTATTCATGGACCTTAGTCAGAGAGTGAGGAAACAAGGAGAACTGTCTTTTATAGGAGTGACAGTGATGAGCGGATGATAGGACGAGTGTCCCAACCCCATCTATAACTCATTGCCATCTTCCCAACACAAGAAGTCATGCACTTCCTTATTTAGTCTATGATTTAGTTATGAATAACAGCGGGGCTGAGCCCCACCAGAGTTCAGAGAGTGAGGATGGGGGGAGAAAAAAACAAGATGAAGACTGGACTGATCCTGAAGACCACCATCATTGGGTTATTGACTCCTCCCTCATTATCACTTTCTGTTTAAGGTTCCAAAGTTTGAGGATGTTATCACATTATTATCAACATGTAAAAGTCTGTGCTCCAATCAAATCATCAGATATAGATATGTCTAGCTGGTAGAAAATGGGTGTAACAAAAGAGAATACATATTATGGGCCAGATTCACGTATCCTGGTGTATCTTTGTGCGGGCGTAGCGTATCCTATTTACGCTACGCCTCCGCAACTTAGACGGGCAAGTGCAGTATTCACAAAGCACTTGCTCCGTAAGTTGCGGCGGCGTAGTGTAAATGGGCCGGCGTAAGCCCGCGTAATTCAAATGTGGAAGAGGTGGGCGTGTTGTAAATGACGCGCCGAACGGCGCATTCGCGTGCATGCTCAGTATTACGTCGAATTTACTCCATAAGATACGCCAGGCCCATTGCCTGTGACGTGAACGTAACCTACGCACAGCCCCATTCACGTAAAACGTACGTAAACGACGTAAAAAGATACGCTTGCCGACGTCCATACTTTGCATTGGCTGCGCCTCATATAGCAGGGGTAACTTTACGCCGGATGTAAGCCTAACGTAAACGGCGTAGCGGGCGCAAGTACGTTCGTGAATTGGCGTATCTACCTAATTTACATATTGCGGCCAGCATAAAATATGCACCCAAGATACGACGGCATAGGAGACTTACACGCCGTCGTAAGTCCTTTGTGAATCTGGCCCACAGTGTATATATAGCAGCGGGTAGAGGGGAGAGAGCAGAATTCAGGACTATGTAATGTACAACATATTGTATAAGAAACAAAAGATAGAACTATATAGTATCAGAATGATGTAATGTACAACGTAGAGTATATAGTGTAGGGGTCAGGAGTATGTAATGTACACCATAGAGTATATAGTGCAGGGGTCAGGAGTATGTAATGTACACCATAGAGTATATAGTGCAGGGGTCAGGAGTATGTAATGTACATCACAGAGTATATAGTGCAGGGGTCAGGAGTATGTAATGTACACCATAGAGTATATAGTGCAGGGGTCAGGAGTATGTAATGTACAATATAAATTATACAGTGTAAGGGTCAGGACTGATAAACCACTTGCTGACCAGGCTATTTCTAGAACTTTTTGTTTACAAGTTTAAATTAGTATTTTTTGTTATAAAATTACTTAGAACCCCCAAAAATATTGTTTTTAGCAGAGACCCTAGAGAATAAAATGGTGATTGTTGAAATATTTTATGTCACACTGCATGTGCACAGCGGTTTTTCAAACGCTTTTATTTTTGAAAAAATATACTTTAATGAATTAAAAGAAACAAGACACAATAGTTCTTGCAATTTATTTGTATAATGTGAAAGATGAAATTATGCTGAGTAAATATATACCTAACATGTCATGTTTTAACTGCTTCAGCCCTGGAATATTTTACCTCTTTTTTTTCCAGAGCACTTTTTACAATTTGGCACTGCGTTGCTTTAACTGACAATTGCGCCGTCGTGCGACATTGCACCCAAGCAAAATTTGCATCCTTTTTTTCCCACAAATAGAGCTTTCTTTTGGTGGTATTTGATCACCCCTGCATTTTTTTAGTGCTATAAATAAAAGAACAGCAACAATTTTGCTATAATAAATATTCCAAAATTATAAAAAAAAAAGAAAGAAATTTCCTTAGTTTAGGCCGATATATATTCTTCTACATATTTTAGGAAAAAATAAATAAAAAAAAGGACTTCCGTTTCCGAGGGAGTATCAGGAGCATGGCGGAGTGAGCTCATGCGGAGAAGGAGAGTCTAGCTGAGCCCATGGTGCGCCCGTACAGGAGAGCGTCAGTTTGGTTACCCCAGGGACTTGGAAAAAAAAAACGTCTCGATATAGCTGATGTCGCGGCGAGTTAGGAGTTCTGGAAGAAGCACGGGGGGAGCACACCTGCCTAGCCATTCATATATCACTCGATACATGACAGTGAAAGTACAGCAGGGTGACGCTGAAACCAGTAGAACGCTGAGGAGAGAATCAATGGCGGAGAGCTCCCTCCCTGCCGCTGCAGTGACTTTAACTACACCCCCATCCATAAATCTAACAGCAGCGGAGGGGAGTCGGGGGGAGACCGGAGGAGTCCTAAAGGCATCAGTTCTAATACCAGCGGCAGAGGTGACAGCGACTACAACAGAGGCAGAGTTGCGGGAGCGGACGGGAGGATCTGTGCGAGGTAAACCTGACGCTCCCTGCAGTGGAGATACACAAACTCATTGGCAACGACTCCCGAGTGCAGGCAGAGGTACCCCAGGAAACACTAAAAAGCACCCTTTTTTTATTTATTTTTTTATAAAAAAAATTGGGGGGGTGGGAAGGGGGGAGTGCGATTATAATGTCCTTGAGGTAGGGTCAGGGTCTCGGGGGGGGGGGGGGGCAAGAGGGAACTGAAGGAAGAGGGAATAGCTGGGGGTCAAGAGGACGACGAGGGTGCCTATAAGTGGGAGCCCAGAAGCTAGTAAGTAAGGGTATCCTCTGAATATTCCTGGAGGGAGGAATAATAATAATAATGTTAAGAGAACACTATGCAATCAAATCAACTTAAATAGGAAGCTATGTTGGGGTAATAAAGGAGATGGGGGAGTGGGGGGGGGGTCTCCCTGTGCCGCTCTCGAGAGGATTGTGTTAGTTGTTTATACTATGCCTGTGGATGATGTCATGCTCTCCAAATGTTTTAATCATATAAATGCTCTGATGTTCAGATGCTCAGGGGCGGGGGTCCGCTCTCCCTCCTACCCACCCCCCCTATGGGGGGGTTGGGGGATGGGGAGATTTTCAGGTGAGAGGGGTGGAACCAGTTCAAATTATATACTGGCGGGGTGCACCCGGATTAATACTCAGGCGAGACTTTCCGCAATGCTCTCATACTTACCCCCATTAGAGCGCCTCTCCTCCTAGTGGAGGGAAGTCGGAGATGCTCAATTTCCTTATTTTTCTCTCTCCCATAAGCAGTGGGATCTCACAACCAAGGATTGGTGTGTGCCACAGCAGGGAGACGTAGTGAATACTCGGTGACTCGGACGGTGGACTAGATCCCGAGATACAGGGGGGGGGTTTCTTCTCCTGCGATAGGGAGTGTCTCTCTCTCTCTATTTTTATCTCTCCCGGTCGATCTCTCGCGCCAGCCCCTGGGGCGTTGGCGTGGCCAAGGGGGAATACTTCAATAGGAGGTGCCCTGGGGAGTGGGGAGAAGCTAAAAAGACAAGATACAAGATGAATAGAATAAATATCACCACCTACAACGTTAAGGGGCTAAACATCCCAGAAAAATATTAATGGAACTGGGGAGACTCAAATCACAAATTATTTTCCTACAAGAAACTCATTTTAGAAAAGATAGAATCCCAAAGTTGAGTCAAAGATTTCCCGTAGTGTATCATGGTGCCTCCCAGACCTCAAAGGCAAATGGAGTAGCAATTTTACTGGCTAAAAGGATAGTATGGAAGGAATCCAAGGTCATAACAGACGATGAAGGACGCTTTCTCCTGGTAAAGGGGATATTGAACGAACAAAAGGTTACCCTAGCAAATGTATACCTCCCAAACGAGGACCCAGTCCCTGCTTTGGAGAGGTATCTGGATTTGGTAAATCAAAACAAAGAAGGGGCTCTGATTTTGTGAGGGGATCTGAATATGGTACTAGAGCCCAGTTTGGACTCTTCTAAGGGATCATATCATATATCTAATACAAAATTGCGTAGAGCAAGGAAAATCTTTCAAGAATTACAGTTAATAGATCGCTGGAGGAACCTACATGTACATGAGAGAGACTATAGCTTTTACTCAGCAAAGCATAAAACATACACAAGAATTGACCATATATTTTTAGATCAAAATATACTGTTAAGTTTAAGAGAAGCATCAATGGGCTCATTTACAATATCAGACCATGCTCCAGTGAACTGCTCTATAGAATGGGGGGAAATAGGCCCGAGGGAGTGGAATTGGAAGATTAACAAAACACTAGTTAGAGACCCAGAGTATGAGTGTAAGATAGAACAGGAAATAGAATCCTTTTTTTCAATAAACGACTCTGATGGTACAACGCTGCTATGTAAATGGGAGGCACATAAATGCTACATGAGGGGAAATCTTATCTCACTAGGAGCACATCGAAAACGCGCTCTGACCGCAAAGCTAGACAGCCTGCTTGGGGAGATCCGCATATTAGAGAATGAGCATAAAAAAGGGCAGATACTGAGGAAAGATTAATGAGCCTACGAGATAAATTGAATTTGTTATTAATGGACAAGGCAAAGGCCAAATTAAGTCGCTGACGGAGGGCTTACTATGAATATGGGAACAAGCCAAGCAGGATGTTGGCAAATGCATTAAGAGAGACGAGAGCAAAGAACCATATTGAAAAAATAAAAACTCAAGGAGACAATTTAGTTAGCTTGTCACAGCTAATAGCGAAAGCTTTTAGAGACTACTATAGCAGATTGTATCAATTAGAGGGGCAACCAGCTACGGGGGAGAGTCAGAGTAGAGAAGAACAAATAAAGGAATACATAATGGCCTCAGGGATGCCCAAGATACCGGAAGAAATTATCGGGAGCATAGAGGAACCGATTACAGCTGAAGAACTTTCAGAAGCGATTAAAGCAATGAAACCGGGCAAATCCCTGGGACCAGATGGATACACCCTACTTTATTATAAAAACTTTTATGAAAAACTGCATTTAACTCACTAAGAGAAGGAAAGCCGATGCTAAGGGAAACACTAATGGCCCACATAGCAGTGGTTCCTAAAGAAGGGAAAGACCCCGCCCAATGCACTAGTTATCGTCCAATTTCCCTGTTGAATGTGGACCTGAAGATTTTTTCAAAAATACTTGCTAATAGATTAGTGACACACATCCCCACCTTAATACATCCTGACCAGGTAGGGTTCACCCCCGACAGAGAGGGGAGGGAAAACACACAAAGAGTGCCAAGTACCATCTACTTATCTCAACTCCATCAAAACCCACTAGTTTTAGTATCGACTGACGCAGAGAAAGCTTTTGATAGAGTTGATTGGGGATTCCTGAGAGCCATTTTACAACATATAGGCCTAGGGGAAGGGATGCAAAACTGGATTACAAGTTTGTATTCATGTCCGACGGCAAGAGTAAAGATAAATGAAGTAATGTCTGATCCCTTCCCAATAAGGAACGGAACAAGGCAAGGATGCCCACTCTCTCCGTTTATCTTTACTCTTGCTCTTGAACCATTCCTGAGAACCATACGGGCAAATGCGGGTATCCGGGTAAAAGGGGACGAATATAAGGTTGCTGCATTTGCAGACGACCTATTGTTCTCGTTAACGACCCCAGGGTTATCTTTACCAGCTTTGATGAAGGAGATAAGGGTATATGGAGACCTGTCCAATTTTAAGGTGAACTATAGCAAATCAGAGGCGATGGGGGTGGAGGTAAATGAGCATATGCAGCAGCTATTGGCGGCAAACTTCCCTCAAGTGGACTGGTTCTCATATACGCTACCTGTGAACGAAGATACCGAAAAACTTATATAAAATTTAATTCAAAAGTTCTATTTAACTGGTAAGATTGATTAAAGCTGACTTCCAACGATAGGATAGGGAGATCTTTACATGGTTTGGGAGAATCAATATTATCAAAATGAACGTAATGCCGAGATTGCTTTATCTACTCCAGACCCTACCTGTAAGGATCCCCCTTGGATTTTTGAGATCTAGATTTACTAAGTTCATCTGGGCAGGAAAATCAGCGAGAATAAGGAGGGAAGTTCTGACTTTACTGAAAGAGAGGAGTGGGATTTCCAGACCCAATGAGCTATCATGATGCCTCTCATATGGCACGGGTGGCAGAGTGGTGTATCCATCAAAAGGAAAAACCATGGATTCATATAGAACAAAAAATAACGAATATTCCCTTGGAGGGTATGGCGTGGATCCTAGATGCAGATATTCCATAAGAGGTGAAAAAACACCTCACAGTGGGAGCAACCATACGAGCTATAAAAAGGCCATTTAGGAAAACTAAAATTTCGAAATACCCAAGCCCACCTTTACCGGTTCTCGGGAACCCGAGGTTTGACCTACGCCTTACAGATCTTTACTTTAACAATTTAAGACGTCGGATTGAGCAGACTCATACATTTTATGAATGATACTCAAAGAATAAATGGCAGGGAAAGTGAAGAGAGAGTCAGGAGGGAATTAGACCCAATGAGAAAAATACAACTGAAAGCCGCTATTCGAACAATACAAGGGGAAATGACTCGAGAACTATCAGACTTTGAGGAAGAATGTCACAAGGGAGAACCAGTGAGACATGGCCTATCATTTATGTATAGTCTTTTAGTGGAGTCAGAGTCCCAATTTTGTGGAAAAGCATGAGCGCGCCGACAAGACAACAATGGCTGGGCAGGGTAACGGAAATACAGCAGATTGAAAACTTGACAATGGGAATGAGAGAGCAGGAAGAGAAATACAGACAGGTGTGGGTGCCATATATCAGATATAGAGAGCAGAATCCCTGAGGCGGGGGAGGAGGCTGGGGGGGATGTGGGGAGAGGGAGAGACAAACACTTTTTCTTTTCTTTTTTTTTTTGGTAGATAACCAGGGATTGCGTCTGTTGGAGGGGGAATGGGGTAATTATAATGGTATGGTTAAATAATATGCATGGAATTAAGACTATGGTGTAATCTAAGAGAGGAAAAATTTATATTTAAAAAATATGAACAAGTATGTATTATGCTGTACCTATTTGTTTTTCTTTTGTATGAACTATGGATAAATGGAATAAAAAGTATATAAAATAAAGAATTAAAAAAAAAAAAAAATTGCAATAAGTGTATATTATTGATTGGTTTGGAGGGTATAGAATTATTGTTTTTTTTATATTTTTTTTACTAATAATGGTGGTGATCTGTTTTTTTAGCGGGACTGCAACATTATGGCAGACATATCTGACACATTTTTGGGACAATTGACATTTTTACAGCGATCAGTGCTATGAAAATGCACCGATTACTGTAAAAATGTCACTGGCAGTGAAGGGGTTCTGAATGAAGGGGAGATGGAACTGACTAGGGGAAATGACAGATCGCTGTTCATATTTTGTATGAACATACGATCAGTAATTTCTCCCCTTGAAAGAACCGGGAGCTGTGTAGGTTCTCGCTCTGTCATCGGCAGTGTTCATGAATTCTTAGGCCAGCCATGTGGCTTACTTTGTCTTACTGGAGCTACAGATGTGAGGACGGTGGTTATGTCGGTTTTTACTCAGGAAACAGGGTTGCTCTAAGATACATTATTATTAATTATTATACAGGATTTATATAGCGCCAACAGTTTGCGCAGCGCTTACATTATACCAAAAGGCTGAAAAGGCGCTTATTATCGCAGGAGACATGGATTACACATAGTGTATAGAGAAATCTCCACGTCAGAATGCATACTTGAAAATACGCCGCAAAACACATTCTGCTACTCCTCCCAAGTTTGGTGGTACCACATGTGTGAGACTATTTCACAGCCTGGCCACTGTTGTAGAATCTCATATTAGCCAATGTATTTTATGTTATTTATATTGATTTTCATATGTTTTATTGATAATATAATTATTATTCATATTAATATAAAGTAGTGGTCTCAAAAAAAGGTCTGCTTGTGCCCTCATTAAAACTGTTATATGTAACAGATAAGTTGGTGTAATTGAAAGTTCATTCTCTCTCATAAATCTGTTGGTGAAGTCTTATCAGGACTAGGAGGGTTTGATCTAACACAGCTGGGTGCCAGACTGTCTCTACACAGGTGTTTTTAATTGGACAAAACCAGTTATAAATCACTTTAATGAACATATAGGAATTCTGGGGATAATTAGGTTTGTCTGGTTGTAGGACAGGTGTTACATTGACGTAGATCTTAGCAACCAATCATATCTAGGAGAGATGGCTAACAAAAGGCTTGTAAAGGTATAAAAATGCAAGTTTTACAATTGTTAGTCAGACAGGTCAGATAGGAGCTCATAAGGCTGACCTCTATGTATGCTGCCCTATTGCACGGGTCATAGAGATCAGAACCGGTGGGCAATTATCTGTTCAGATAGACGTCCATCAGGCTGTCTGTCTATGCAGCCCTATTGCATGGGTGGCAGGCAGACTGTCAGAACCAATAGGCAAATATATTGCATATATCACCCGTTCTCAGACTACTTCATTGGCTCCCATGCGCAAGGAGGATCGAATTCAAGGCTTTGTGTGTTATGTTCAGGGCCTTCAAACAACATGGCCCATTGTTCATTAATAACTTGGCCATACACTACCATCCCCCCAGGGCACTGAGATCGGCCGATCAGGACTTTGCTGCCATCCCTCCAGTAAGGTTGATTTCTTTTGGTGGCCGATCCTTCAGAGCCAGAGCCGCCTCGCTTTGGAACCTTCTCCCGTTGCCTTTGAGGAAGTCTACTGTTCTTATTACCTTCAGAAAGGCTCTGAAAACTTTCCTCTTTGGGGAAAGTTGATTATGACCACGCCTAATTAAACTGACCTGGCCCCTCCTCCCCTGTCCTATGTCCCCCTCACTCCAAACCCCCTTGCTACCATTTGTTTTTATTGTTGATATTTTACATGGTTTCTCTTTTATGTACACAAGCTATCAGTCCGTCTATGAAGTCTTTTTTTTCTTTCTTTTCTTGGATTGCTTTTTGGTCCAGAATAGACCAGCGGACCTCCTTCCAGCGCTTAGACACACCCTTCAGGGTGTATGTGGCGCTGTAAAGAAATATTAAAATCAATCAATCTGTCCATAACTTGTCTCCTTGTACGATATAAATAGGGAAAACTTCTTAACTTGTTCCAGATTGTGGTCTCACATGAATTTCCCTAACAAACTCGGTTGAAACGGTCCCCATCAGGTAACTGGTTTCCAAGAATTGGCAGAAAAGACCCATTCTGGTTTAAGGTGAGAACAGTTCCCAAATGTTTCAATTTGGTTAGAGGATAAGAATACCAATGTGTAATATGCTTGCATTGTAAGAAACTGTATAAATTAGACCTGTATCTTGTAATACTTTGAACATAAACCTGTATGGTACCAGCTGTTAATAAACCTGCATTGCTAAAGTCCTGCCTGGTTCGATAATTTGTTATTCTACTTCACCACATACAGAGGCCCAACATCCAAGGAGTACCATCAGGTGTTCTAGGGACATAAATTACACATCTAATCTCCTGACTACCTATTACACTTTTGAAGGCCCTGGAGCACCAGGACTGTGGAAACACCCAACAAAATACCCCCAAAATATATTCTATGAGGCATAATGAGTCTTTTGAATATATCATTTTTTTCTACAAGTGTTTTAAAAAAAATGTGGAATGAAAATGAAAAATACATAATTTTTTGTCCATATATAACATATTTCTAACACATAGCATGTACAAAGAAAAAATTACACCCCAAAATACATTCTGCTACTCCTCCTTAGTATGGCAATACCATGTGAGAGTTTTCCACAGCCCGACCACATACAGAGGCCCAACATCCAAGGAGCACCATCAGGTGTTCTTGGGGCATACATTTCAAATCTAATTTCACTACCTATTACATGTTTGTGATTCACTGTAGTAGCATGAATGTGGAATGGATGTGGCATGATTGATCATGGATGAGGACTGATGTGGCATGGATGAGGACTGATGTGGCATGGATGAGGACTGATGGGGCATGAATGAGGCATGGATAAGCATGAATGAGACATGGGTGGGCACAGATGAGGCGTGAACGAGCCATGGATGAGGCGTGAACGAGCCATGGATGAGGCATGAACAAGCCATGGATGAGGCGTGAACGAGCCATGGATGAGGCGTGAACGAGCCATGGATGAGGCGTGAACGAGCCATGGTTGAGGCGTGAACGAGCCATGGATGAGCATGAATGGGCACAGATCAGCACTTCAGAACCAGCCCACAAGTGCTGCTGCACCGGCTCCCTCCTCTCCTCACAATGACATGTGATTTCTCCGTCTGAGAGGATGTCATTGTACACCCTCCCAGAATTAACTGACCATGCTGTATCCATCATTCAGATATGGCTCGGTCAGCAAAACAATTTTTACATATGTGGGTGAGACTTACGTATGCATTCGCTTCTGCGCGTGAGCACGGAGGCATGGGGCACTTTATTTTTTTTATTATTATTAATTTTACTTTTTATTTTTACACTGTCTCTTTCTTTGTAACGTTTATTCCGAATACAAGGAATGATAACATCCCTTTTAATAGAAGTAAGCATGATCCCAGAACTCTCATTCACCTTTAAAAGCAAAAAATAAAATACAAAATTTGACTGAAAGTGACGTCAGAGGTCAAGGGCATAGAGCCATATGGGGGCCATCTTGTCCTCACTCGACTTCCTGCCTAGCAAACAGCTGAATTGTATCAATTCCGGGTAAACAGAGATCCGGTAAGCTCAGAAAAGACTGGAAAGAGGCAGGGGACCTCACCCGTCATCTATAAAAAGGATCCCGCGGGCCAATCCACTTTTATCTTGTAGAGAATCACCCACAGTAAATAACGATACCTAGCTTATGGCTGCTAGCTGCTGACAGATCACCTGTATTTACCTTCAAAGTAATAACGTATATTTACTATGGGCGATCGGCAAGTGGATAATATTGGTATTGGTATTCAGTAGTAACCTAAATGTTGCAGAGATCCCACACCGCTGCCTCCCATCTCCTGAGACTGCACTGTGACTTGGGTCTGAGACTATACAGACATATCCCTCCCCCCGGCACAGCCAGCAGACAACAAAGCAAGTAACCCTGGGAGAATTGTCAGAGATCTTACTAGACCCGGTTAGGGGGCAGAAGACTCAAAACACATACCCCAGGTGACTAGGTTGAGTAACATCTATGGTGAAAATCAACAAGCTCCTGCCAGCTGAGCCCCAGAATCTCCATAATCCAGTCTAGATACATAAATTGTGTCTGCAGCACAGAGAAGGAAGATTATCCGAGAGAAATACAGGAATACAGGACGGGGAACACAGCTCAGGAAAGTGACCAGGGTATTACAGGCTGATATCACCCAGTCCCCGCCCTACTCTGGACCAATCAGTGAGCAGTTTGGGTGGAGGAATGTATTTAGTGTTAATGACCCACCTTTGCTGATCTCTGTATGAGTGTCCTCTTCTATAATTAGTCTTATTATTCCATCCTCCTCCATAGACTGCTGATCATCCCTCACATACCTCTCTTCTTCTTCTGCTTTAACCTCAAATTCTATATCGATTGGATCTCCACTCTAAATCAAGAAAATGAGAGAGAATATCATCTGTAAGATAAAAGCTTTATTATTGTGACATCACATAGAAAATCCACAGATCATCTCTAGGAGTCCATTTTCTAGATGCTCCGTCCCACCAACCTTGTAACAGTGATGTATGGTGTGACCTTCCTGTGTGGAATCCCGGGAATACAAAGGACAGGGACATCTCTCTGGTGGGTTCCTGGTATTAGGTGGCTCCATCATATCCTTGTGTCCTTCTGATAACTCCTCCATCACTCCATACTCCTCATCCTCCTCTTTATACTCTTCTTTAACAGCAATATTATCATCCCAGAGGTTTCCACTCTGAATAAATAATAAAAAACATTCATTGTAACAAACATGCTGTGTATAAATCAGAACTACCAATAATTGTCACTCATCTACCTGATGATGGTGAGGGATGGTGTGACCTTCCTGTGTGGAATCCCGGGAATACAGAGGACGGGGACATCTCTCTGGTGGGTTTCTGTAGCTGGATGACTCCACCATGGTGACCTGGTACAGATCTTTGTGTTCTTTTAGAGACTCTGACTCCTCCATCACCCCATCCTCATCATCCTCCTCTTTTATCTCTTTTTTTACCTCAACTTTAGAATCTCTCAGGTTTCCACTCTGAATATAGAATAAAAATGACATCAATGGTAACAATGCAGATAATGTACAGATCCTTATGATACTATCAGTGATTGTTCCTCATCTACCTGATGATGGTGGGGGATGGTGTGACCTTCCTGTGTGGAATCCCGGGAATACAGAGGGCGGGGACATCTCTCTGGTGGGTTTCCATTACTGGATCCATCTGTAGGAAACACACACACACTGACTGAATATATTGGCCCCGATTCACGTAGAATCGCGTAACTTAGGGCGGGCGTAACGTATCTCATTTACGTTATGCTGCCGCAAGTTTTTCAGGCAAGTGCTTTATTCACAAAGCACTTGCCTGTAAAGTTGCGGCGGCGTAGTGTAAATCACCCGGCGCAAGCCCACCTAATTCAAATTAGGCGGGTAGGGGGCGTGTAGCATTTAAATTAAGCGCGTTCCCACGCCAAACGTACTGCGCATGCGCCATCCGTAAAATATCCCAGGGTGCATTGCTCCAAATGACGTTACAAGGACATCATTGGTTTCCACGTGAACGTAAATGGCGTCCAGCCCCATTCACGGACAACTTACGCAAACAACGTAAATCTTTAAATTTCGACGCGGGAACGACGGCCATACTTAACATTGATTGCGCCTCATATACCCAGGGGCAACTTTACGCTAGGACAAGCCTAACGTAAACGTCGTAACTTTACTGCGTTGGCCGCGCGTACGTTCAGGAATTCGCGTATCTAGCTAATTTGCATACTCGACGGGGAAAACGAAGGAGGCGACACCTAGCGGACAAAAAAAATTGCATTTAAGATCCAACGACGTAAGAGCCTTACGCCTGTCGGATCTAATGGATATCTATGCGTAACTGATTCTAAAAATCAGTCGCATAGATACGACGGCCCAGATTAGGACTTACGACGGCGTACATGGCATTGCGCCGTCGTAAGCCCTTTGAGAATCTGGGCCATTGTTTCTATGTGTTTATCAGATGATGGGGGATCTAGGTGAAGCCTCCGTACTGCTCTCTCCTTTACAATAAAGTCTCCTCTTACCCGGTGATGTGAGGGGCGGCTGATTGTCCATCATGACGTCCTTGTAGAGGTCCTTGTGTCCTTCTAAATACTCCCACTCCTCCATGGAGAAATAGACAGTGACATCCTGACACCTTATAGGAACCTGACACACACAATGATACAGTCACCATCCAGACACATCCCTTGTCTGTTACTGGATAATGTCCCAGAATTCCCGGCACCGCTCACCTCTCCTCCATCATCTCTCTGGTGACTTCTAGAATCTTCTTTGTATTTCTCTATTCTATCAGGGAGGGAGGTGGAGGCAATGTGATAGTCATATGATCTCCAGTAAATGTGTATATAGACTGCGCTGCCAAAAATATAAATAAAGATTATGAAACAGTTTGCCACATGTAAAGAATAAATAAATGAATAATACCAGAAAATACAACTAATGTCCAATGTATCAAAAAGTCCCCTTCAAATATTAGTTGCTTGAAAAACAAGAGGTAGGTGAACAGGTGCTGTGCCATTAGTAACAGATAAACACGTGACCACTTCCAGGTGACCCCACATGGATGACACTCACCACAATGGATGGATCTTCTATTACTAGATAGGTCTCACTGTGCATTTTGGTTGGACCCGCTGTGTATCTTGTCACCAACTTGTCCATTCATATCTACCTGGATGTGATTTCTTACAATGCCATACACTACCACACACCCATTAATAAAAGTCTAAAATCTATATAGTATAGACCAGCAGTCTCCAAACTGTAGCCTGGGGGCCGATGCGGCCCTTTGCTTACCTTTATCTGGCCCTTGTGGCACTATTCCATCCACTGACACTAACAAAGGGGCATTATTTATCCCACTGACATCAACGATAGGGCACCATTCCTTCCATTGATATCAACAATGGGGCACAATTCCTTCCACCGACACCAATTATGGGACACAGTTCCTCTCACTGACACCAACGATGGGGCATTGTTTACTCCAACTGGACATTTTCTACTCCCACTGGCCCCTCTAAAGTCTAAACTGGCCCTTTGTTTAGAAAGTTTGGAGACCCCTGATATAGACTGATGAGGTGAGAAGGTGATTGGTGGGAAAGGTGACACATCTCCAAAATGGAGAGTGTTTTCCGGCCCTGTAAGAGGGGAAATGTTCTGCCCCTGAAGGGATTAATCTAGGTCTCCACACTATATATGTGTGTATCATCATCTGCTGGAAACAAAAGACGTCACAGTGACTATGGAGGAAGAGGACGGACATGACGGGGTTACTGGGTGTAAATAGAAAATAAGATCTTATTACCTCCTCTGCTGTCACTTCCAGCAACGTCTTCTCTCTACTTCTTCCCGACTCACCTCTCACCCACAACTTCCTGTCTGTACCTGACATCACTTCCTGTCTTCCATAGAGACGTCCTGTGTATAAGTGAGATCACCACCTTGTGGAGCTCAGAGGAACTGCAGCCCAGAGAAACATCTTGTAGTGTGAACACGTCCTTGTGCTGTATGTATATCCTTATAGATGGGTCATCTCCACTCCCACCAAGGGGGATAGAAATATATTACTGCCTAGTCCAGTCTTTATCAGCCAGGGATCCTCCAAAGGTTTTTAGGGCTTTCCTCAGAATTGATCAATTTCTGTCTTTCAGTAACAACAATTTCATGATAATGTAAAAATGTCCTTCTTTCACTGATCACTGATATGAGGGGATCCTTCTCCCATCGGTCACCAATAAGGGACCAATAAACAGATCACTTGTTTTGTTTTGTTTGGGTTTGGACTGAATTTGCCCTGTTGTTGGGGTGAGATAACGGCTGCACTGATTGGGTATTCAGCCAAGATGAACCTTCAGTTGCAGTATGACTACCAATGCTAAATGTGGCAGCTTCCCACCTCAGTGAGTGCAGATTTTAGTATTTCCTTTTAATAAAAGGCGTTACAGGATGTGGAATTCCCCTTTCTCTCCTCCCTGAGTGTGTATGAAGAGGCGGAGCTCCTGAGTGTGTATGAAGAGGCGGAGCTCTGAGTGTGTATGAAGAGGCGGGGCCCTGCGTATGTATGAAGAGGCGGAGCCCTGAGTGTGTATGAAGAGGCGGAGCCCTGCGTGTGTATGAAGAGGCGGAGCCCTGAGTGTATATGAAGAGGCGGAGCTCCTGAGTGTGTATGAAGAGGCGGAGCTCTGCGTGTGTATGAAGAGGCGGAGCCCTGAGTGTGTATGAAGAGTCGGAGCCCTGAGTGTGTATGAAGAGGCGGAGCTCCTGAGTGTGTATGAAGAGGCGGAGCTCTGAGTGTGTATGAAGAGGCGGAGCCCTGAGTGTGTATGAAGAGGTGGAGCCCTGCGTGTGTATGAAGAGGCGGAGCCCTGAGTGTGTATGAAGAGGCCGAGCTCCTGAGTGTGTATGAAGAGGCCGAGCTCCTGAGTGTGTATGAAGAGGCGGAGCTCCTGAGTGTGTATGAAGAGGCGGAGTCCTGAGTGTGTATGAAGAGGTGGAGCCCTGAGTGTGTATGAAGAGGCGGAGCTCCTGAGTGTGTATGAAGAGGCGGAGTCCTGAGTGTGTATGAAGAGGTGGAGCCCTGAGTGTGTATGAAGAGGCGGAGCTCCTGAGTGTGTATGAAGAGGCGGAGCTCCTGAGTGTGTATGAAGAGGTGGAGCTCCTGCTGGAACAGCGGTCGGAGGAGGAAGCCGAGTCTAGGAGGGAGACTGACAGAAAGCGCAGCAGACTTGCAGGAGTGAGCGAGGAGGATCCATCGGAGGTGAGGAGAGTGGGAAGGATGTTGGTGACTCTGGTAGATGAAAAGCTGGGAGTCATATTGCTCTGGTGAGTGGGGAAGCACTACTAAGGGGCGCCCTCCCCATCACGTGTGTAAGAGGTGGAAGAAGGCCGTGGCTACACTACAGCTGGCACAGTTTGGAGCACCGAGAACTTTCACACCTTATCCACTTTTCATTGATTGGTGGACTTTTTTAGCAAAACAAGTTTGTTGAAGTAGATGAAAAGTGGAAGCAGTGGACTTGCAGAGAACAATATTTTGTATGCTTACATGAATTTGCACAGATTTATAGTTTATTTATTATAGCAACAAATATTAGAGGATTAAAGAAGTAGGTGTAAAGTGGAAGCAGTGGATCTGCAGAGAACAGCATCTTGAGCACAAAGCACTTTATGTTGTATATGTATTTGCACATGGTTCAGTTTACTTCATTTATTGATAAACACTATTATGTAGCACCCCCTTTACTTTCAGAGAGGGCACTACGCTAAAGTTAGTGGGGGAATGAGAGAGGTAAGTTGCTCTCATTCCGAATTGTGTTAAATTTGTCTGTCGCCAAATCTGGATTGTTCTGTGGGTCAGACTGCGTTCTAGGGATGCGGTACCATCCCTGGGCGGCAGGTGGTGCCAGAGAGGTCCAGGCAGAACCGCTTCTTCGTAGCAGCCAATTAGAGGAGTTTTCCCTCACGGGGCATGCTGGGGAGGAGTATTTCTGTGGCGGAAGCCGTTGTTCTTGGTTCTTCGCAGGTTCCTGGTGCGGCACCCACCTTTAGGGTGTGCGCACATCGCGGGCCCCACGACTATGGCCTACCTGGCCTGGGGTCACGCGCTACGCAGAGTTCCTGACTCTGGGCCCTCCTGGCCTGGAGCAACTGATGCAACTAAGGGGCCCCAGTGACTTACTGGGTCCCCCTTCTATTGAGAAGATCCCAGGCTGTACGCCGTTCGGTGGGGGATCGGCTTGAGGAGAACCCGGAGGCAGGTTATCCAAGAGGGCTTGAACGAACCATCGGGGATCTGGTGACCGGAACATTGACAGGTACATTTCCACTGTCAACCGGTGACCCTAGATAATTTACTGGGAGGATTAGCTCAACCATTTAGCTCATCCAAGTTCTAGGCCTGTGGCAGAGGCCCCACTAGAACCAGGTCTGTGGCAGAGGCCTGCTCCTCCCAGCAACCTTAAAGTGGCACTTTGGCTGCCAGGCCTGTGGCAGGGGTCTGTCCGGAGGCACTTCACCCACTCTGGCTGGAGTGGCAACAAACTGTACTATTGCTGAGTGCAGGATTGCTTTCCTTTTATCCAAGCCTGATACCGCAAAGTTCCTGTACTTCATCAACCTTTTCTGTCTACCTCAAGTTGATGTTGGTCGTGTTGGCCAAGAAATAAAGCATTCAGAAAACCTTATCTACGAACTGGACATTCGCTTATTGCTCTACTCACTACCTTCACCCCTAGACAACACATAGAGGTAACTTAATACTCCGATCCCAAAACAACCAGCGGCTCCTGAGGAGGTAGCGCTACAATAAGATGAATGAAGTAGGTGTAAAGTGGAAGCAGTAGATCCGCAGAGAATATTATTTGAGCCCCTAGCACTTTATATATGAATGTCTCCACATATTTTAGTGTATTTGTGATAATTGATGTGCACACACAATAGGACAGCGCTGTGACACATAATGCTCTTCTAGGTGATAAAGGGAAGACTTACCTTTGTTACAGCAGCAGTCCGGTAGAAGTTATTTCTGGAGGTATTTGAGTTGTTACACATAGCGCAGGTTTTTTTCTATTTATATTGGGGACATAATTGCCCAAATCTGGGGATCAGGAGCCATTTCCACCCTTTACTCTCGGCTGGGGATCTTTGTATCCATATAACAGATGTTCTACATGACTAAATCTGACATGAATTTTACGGCAAAATGTCTTCCCCCCCTCCCCCTCCAAGCAGTAATATATTTCTATCCCCCTTGGTGGGAGTGGAGAAGACCCATCTATAAGGATATACAGTCTTACATACAAAGCACAAGGCCATGTTCTCGCCATGAGATGTTTCTCAAGGCTGAAGTTCCTCAGGGCTCCACAAGATGGTGATCTCACCTATACCAAGATAGGAAGACTCTATGGAATACAGACAGGAAGTTCCGGGTGAGAGGTGAGTCAGGAAGAAGTAGAGAGGAGACGTTGCTGGAAGAGGCAGCAGAGGAGGTAATAAGATCTTATCTTCTATTTACACCCAGTAACCCCGTCATGTCCGTCCTCTTCCTCCATAGTCACTGTGACGTCTTTTATCTCCAGCAGATGATGATACACACATATATAGTGTGGAAATGTAGATTAACCCCTTCAGGGGGATCAGTTGATGATTAATATATTTTACTTCCAATACTGGCCATACGTGGTTCAGTTTTATCGCTCAGTCAGGGGGATGAGAGGAAAAAAATTAACTGATTCCCCCATCCACACATTGGAGGGGAATGGGGGAATCCTCCCCGCTGCACTATTGTATTCTGACAATGGGGGGCGCTCCTCCGCTCTTAGAATACACAGATCAGTGATGAAGCTATTGTCTGCAGCCGCTGATCGAGTGACTTTTATCCGGCAGTGACCACACATGGATGGAAATGTGACCGATCCCTGCTGAACCAGCTGAATTTCCATGTATCTGTGGTCACCTTAAGTAACTTCCTCCCATCCCCCTCATCTCCTTCATTATGTAAGTCATGGTGAGATAATCTCCCATTGGCTGAGCAATATTCTCATTTGTCTCTGAGCTCCTTCTTGCTATTCCTCGTCCTGCCTGTTGTTTCCTTGGATTGATTTTCTGTGTAGTGACCCCGGCTTCATCTCTTGGATGCGCTCGTCTGTTGCTTGTCCTGACCCTTTATCCTGATTCCTGGATCTCCTCCTTATCTCTCCTCCATATCCTCTTACACAGCTTTTCTCCACACCTGCAGTGACCCAGGGGGGTGGAAACCTGGCACCAGCACTCAGCAAAATCCATCCTCACCATTAGGACAGACAGATAACTGACGGGCACGTTGCAGAGGTTTTCACCTTTTATTTATTTATTTTTTCTCTAAATGATTCTTCATACAAGTTATTTGCACTTTAAGCTCTGCCTCGTCTGAAGATTTCTTCTCTGTCCCTCCACAGGAATGTCCCATCTGAGTCACATAGATGAGTCCTTGCTGGGAAAAAACTTTTTAAGCAATGGATTCATGAAAGAAAGGAGTTGTCAGACAAACCAGATTTATTTTTATAAGGAGGTAAGTAAAACTGTGGACAGAGGGGTGGCGGTGGACGTGGTATACTTGGACAGAGGGGTGGTGGTGGACGTGGTATACTTGGACAGAGGGGTGGTGGTGGACGTGGTATACTTGGACAGAGGGGTGGACGTGGTATACTTGGACAGAGGGGTGGCAGTGGACGTGGTATACTTGGACAGAGGGGTGGCGGTGGACGTGGTATACTTGGACAGAGTGGTGGATGTGGTATACTTGGACAGAGGGGTGGCGGTGGACGTGGTATACTTGGACAGAGGGGTGGCGGTGGACGTGGTATACTTGGACAGAGGTGTGGATGAGGTATACTTGGACAGAGGGGTGGCGGTGGACGTGGTATACTTGGACAGAGGGGTGGCGGTGGACGTGGTATACTTGGACAGAGGGGTGGATGTGGTATACTTGGACAGAGGGGTGGCGGTGGACGTGGTATACTTGGACAGATGGGTGGCGGTGGATGTGGTATACTTGGACAGAGTGGTGGATGTGGTATACTTGGACAGAGGGGTGGCAGTGGACGCGGTATACTTGGACAGAGGGGTGGCGGTGGACGCGGTATACTTGGACAGAGGGGTGGCGGTGGACGTGGTATACTTGGACAGAGGGGTGGCGGTGGACGTGGTATACTTGGACAGAGGGGTGGCGGTGGACGTGGTATACTTGGACAGAGGGGTGGCGATGGACGTGGTATACTTGGACAGTGGCGGTGGACGTGATATACCTGGATTTTGCAAAAGCGTTCGATACAGTTCCGCACACACGACTCATGTGTAAGGTAAGGTCTACAGGATTGGATATATCAGTTTGTAAATGGATAGAAAACTGGCTGAAAGACAGAATTCAGAGAGTCGTGGTTAATGATTCTTACTCTGAATGGTCCAAGGTTATCGGTGGTGTACCCCAAGGTTCAGTGTTTATAAATGATGGGGCCACTGATTGGCTCTCCCTGTCAGCACGAACCGAGGAATGCCGTTTATCGTCACTTCCTGGTTCACGCTGTGATCAGCTGTGATTGGTCACAGCTGATCACGTGGTAAGAAGCCTCTGTCAGAGGCTTCTCACCACGATTGGAGATGCGGTGTGTCACACTGACATGCCACACTTGCGATCGCCGCGCTGTGCGCAACTTATGGGAGAGCCCTGGCATGTTATCCTGCTGGACATCATATGACACCCAGTCAGGATAACAGAACCACTTCCCGGCCATCATTCTGCATACGGCGGGCGGGAAGTGGTTAACAAAAAACCACCACCACCTTTGACTGTATAACACTGGAGCACCGTTATGGGGTCAGCACGTTGCTGGGGTTCTTTCCTTTAGAGATTCTTTCTCTAAGTGATTCTTTATACAAGTGATATGTACAATAAAGCTCTGCACTCCAGTGATTGCACAAAGTGAACATACATAGCAAACTGCACTGGAAAGTACCAAACAGACTGCAGGTGACCCGTCTCTATTCAGCTCTCCTTCCACTCTGTAACATGAACTCCCTACCACTTGTGTCCTCTTTCCTCCACCCCTCTTCTCCACCACACACCTTATATATATCACCCTCCTTTCTGTCCTCTCCCTATTACTGCACTCACCAACTCCTGATACTTCTACACCTACATGCTGATAAATACCCCAGGACACTGGGGTATGTCCCTTCATATAAATCACACTCCCACATTACTTCATTCACTCTTCTGCTTCTCCTAACCTCTGGTGACATATCCCCAAACCCTGGGCCTTCTATCATTTGACTGTGCCCAACACTCCCATCACCCGACACCCTCTGGCAGCAGCCGCAATCCACAGAACTTGATTTCCATTCCTCTTCTGCCCAAAACCAGCCTCCTCTTCTCCTGCGCTCTCTGGAATTCCCCGCTCTGCCTGCAACAAACTCGCCTCCCTCCACAACCTCTTTATCACAAATTCCCTTTACCTACTTGCCATTACCGAAACCTGTCTTCATGAATCCGACACTGCTTCTCCTGCCTCCCTCTCCCATGGTGGCCTTCTCTGGACTCACTCCCCCAGACCAAGTGGATGGAAGGGAGGCAGAGTGAGAATCCTTCTAGCCCCACACAGCACCTTTACCCGCCTCCTTCTCTGACACTCTCCTCTTTTGAGGCACATGGTATTTGTCTATTTTCTGCCGTTTCTCTAAGAATTGCTGTAATCTACCGGCCCCCTGGACTGGTCTGCCTGGCAACCCTACTTTCTCTCTCTTCTGAAATCCCCACAATCATTCTCTGTAAGGCTAATCCACCTTACATACCACTCATCGTCTGCCACCCCTTTCTGCCAATCCACCCACTGGCTGCCATTCACCCAACAAATTAAATGAAAAATTCCTCCTGCTCTCTAGCTCCCCTGTCACCTCTTCCCATGCTCACCTCCAGGACTTTACTGAGCCTCTCCCATCTTATGGAACTCCATACCCCAATCTGTCTCACTATCTCCTACCCTGAAAACCCTCCTTTCCAGAGAAGCCTATCCTGTCCACACCTAACAACTGTACATTTATTTTCTCCATCAGCTCATCTCCCACAGTTATCACCATTTGTATTATTTGACCCTCCCTCCTAGATTGTAGTCGCTAACGAGCAGGGCCCCCTGATTCACCCTGTGCTGTGCAAATTGTTGGTGCTATATAAATCCTGTATTATAATAATAAATGTGTTCCCATGGGGGTAGTAGTTCTTGAATGTACATAAACTCTCCTATTACCCCCTCACATCCACATCCTATTATTGTGTGACCAATACCATCCAAACAATTCTTTCATTTCCCAAAGTTATCTGTCTACAAGGAGACCTGTATAGATCAAATGATGGGACCAATGAGGATGGAGGAGGACCAGAGTCACATGACTGAGAAGATACTAAACCTCACCCTGGAGATCATCTACCTGCTGACCGGAGAGGTGAGGAGGATTCTGGGGGGTCACATGACATCACTCTTCTCTCTATTAATAAAACACAGACCTGACCGGAGAGGTGAGGAGGATTCTGGGGGGTCACATGACATCACTCTTATCTCTATTAATAAAACACAGACCTGACCCGAGAGAGGAGGAGGATTATGGGAGATCACATGACATCACTCTTTTCTCTATTAATAAAACACTGACCTGGTCGGAGAGGTGAGGAGGATTCTGGGAGGTCACATGACATCACTCTTATCTCTATTAATAATACACAGACCTGACCGGAGAGGTGAGGAGGATTCTGGGGGGTCACATGACATCACTCTTATCTCTATTAATAAAACACAGACCTGACCGGAGAGGTGAGGAGGATTCTGGGAGGTCACATGACATCACTCTTATCTCTATTAATAATACACAGACCTGACCGGAGAGGTGAGGAGGATTCTGGGAGATCACATGACATCACTCTTTTCTCTATTAATAAAACACTGACCTGGTCGGAGAGGTGAGGAGGATTCTGGGAGGTCACATGATATTTCTATTGGTTCCTTAATACAGAGATTTCCTCTTGTGAAGTCAGGCGATCATATGACCATCACAGTTCCTCCATGTGACTCTCTAAAACCTGAGAGACACAACATGAAGAAGATTCTAGAAGTCACCAAGATGATGATGGAGCTGCT
This sequence comes from Rana temporaria, assembly GCF_905171775.1. NCBI lineage: Eukaryota > Metazoa > Chordata > Amphibia > Anura > Ranidae > Rana > Rana temporaria. The sequence goes on along the minus strand of NW_024404433.1, from coordinate 181,797 downwards.
GACAGGAGAGGTGAGTGGTGCTAAGAATTATTTTTTGTAATTAAAAACAATATGAAGAGGATATATAGATATTACAGCGTGAAGAGGGTATATAGGTATTACAGCTTGCAATAGCCAATAGATATACAGCATACTCAGACAGTATATGCAGTAAACTGAAATAAGTCAGGGCAACCCTCAAAGTGCTGGACTCTATTGAATAGATCCAGTTTATCAGTTAAAGTGGAAGTCCAGCCTAACACTAAAATCTCTACATCTACAGACATCAATGATCTAACACTTACCTATCTAGCCCTGTAAAGAAGAAATCAGTATGAATACCTTTTTGAAGCCACTCCGGTCCGGTCTCCAGTGGTGGAAGCCCTGCAGAGGACACAGCTGACTGTGAAATTAATGGAAAGTGACATCACCCATAGGGTTACTATGGGGCTTCCATTGTCAGCTGCCTCCCCTGCACCCTCTACAGCTTAGTGTGGGACTGGACCAGAGCTTTAGAAAAGGTCTGTATATTGATTTCGTCTTTTCGGGCTAGATAGGTTAGTGTTATATTGTGGATTCTTGTTAAAGCATCGACAGTAAAATTCTGTAGAAATATGTGGGCCTGGTCAAACCTCAATCATGAGAGCCACAACACCGATATGAATATCAAAAATATTTATTTTGTAAAAAGGTTTTCTTTATAAAAAGACATAGAAAAAGAAAAAAAGCAAAAATATTGTACATTGAATACTATAGAATGCATACTAGACAAATTCCAGACTATCAAGTAAAATGATACTTCAAGTGCATATAGGTGCAGGTGATCTTCATTTCATCCCACATGTAACGGTTCTACTAGTTTCGCCCAAGGGGGCTTCGTCAGGAAGCTCAGACTACTGCCCCCCATTGGTTCCTGACGAAGCCCCCTTGGGCGAAACTAGTAGAACCGTTACATGTGGGATGAAATGAAGATCACCTGCACCTATATGCACTTGAAGTATCATTTTACTTGATAGTCTGGAATTTGTCTAGTATGCATTCTATAGTATTCAATGTACAATATTTTTGCTTTTTTTCTTTTTTTCTTTTTCTATGTCTTTTTATAAAGAAAACCTTTTTACAAAATAAATATTTTTGATATTCATATCGGTGTTGTGGCTCTCATGATTGAGGTTTGACCAGGCCCACATATTTCTACAGAATTTTACTGTCGATGCTTTAACAAGAGTCCCCATATTTTTCCTGTATAAGGAAACCCCCATATATCCTCTTTCATAGAGGGACTTGAAAGCTGACAGTCAATCCTTATTTAATCAATGTTTATGCTCTGTCAATCCACTTATATTATATTGTGGATGTCTATAGATGTAGCAGTTTTAGTGTTAGGCTGGACTTTTACTTTAAGGTTGTGATAATATCTCCAGGCCTCGATCCATAGTTATAGGGGCAGATCCTCAAAGAAATTACGCGGCGTATCTCTTGATACGCCGCGTAATTTCGAATTTTGCGTGTCGTATCTTTGTTTTGGTATCCACAAAACAAGATACGACGGCATCTGTGTTAGATCCGACAGGCGTACATCTTTGTACGCCGTCGGATCTTGGATGCATATTTTCGGCGTCCGTGTCGAGTATGCAAATTAGCTATTTCCCATGATCCATGAACGTACGACCGGCCGTCGCATTTTTTTACGTCGTTTCCGTTCGGCTTTTTCCGGCGTATAATTAAAGCTGCTATATGGTGGCATACTCAATGTTAAGTATGGCTGTCGTTCCCGCGTCTAATTTTAAAAATGTTACGTTGTTTGCGTAAGTCGTCCGTGAATGGGGCTGGACGCCATTTACCTTCACGTTGAAAACAATGATGTCCTTGCGACTGTGAAGCATATGCTTCAGTGTAATTCTCCCTGCTTGTTTAATGCTGTGTGTGTGTGTGTGTGTTAGAGGGAAGGTGATTTCAGGTGTGACTCGCTCCTCTGCTAACAAGCTGATTGAAATGTTAATGACCCTTCCTCAGCCAGTCCTATTTCAAAGGGTAATTGATCTATTGTGTGTGTGAAGGAGACCTGTGTTTACTGTTTTTTTTTTTTTCCATAAAATTTTTTATTGAGTCAAATTGCAATATACAAAAAGTGACATAGTATTTGTCACATAACTGGGAGTGACAAAGTTACAAACATGTACGCTACATGACACAGTATTACATTACAACCAACGAGCTGTCCATACCTGAACTAGGGTACATGTAATGCAATGAAGCGGCAAAGGGCGGAGGATCTTAATTCTACTTTTCCCCTCCCCCCAATCTCACCCACAACTCTGGTACGTAGGGGGAGAATGAAGCATAGTACCGTTCAAGGTCATTCTAGCGTGAAGTAGTGTGTCATAACAAATCCGCGGTCACTCAGATAAAGAGGAAGAGGAAAGGATAGAGGAAGAAAGAGAGAGAGGGAGGAGGAAAGATAGAGAAAGGAAAGGAGGAAGAGTACAACAGGGGGAGAGGGACACGAGATAAAGGAAAAGGGGATGGGAGGACATGGGGGTAGAGGGGGGGAAGAGGGAAAAAAAAGAAAAAGAGAAAGAGGGGGGGTCAGGGGAAAGGGGGGAATAGAGCGGGGGGGGCAGAACGTTCAAGCGTAGAAAGAAGGGGAAGAGAGTGGGGATACGAGTGGATCCACTCCCGACGCCCCCCCATAATGAATGGAGGAGCAGTCGCCACCTCAGGCAATTCAAGAGGCCCACCGACGGTAGCGGTCTGTGGTCACAAAGTGGTTCCAACAGGCCCAGGTAAAGGAGAATTTGTGGATTCTGTCCTGTGAAACATATATCAGCTCTTCCATTTCTTTTATTGAGGAGACTTGTGCAAGCCACTCTCTCACGGTGGGAGCGGTGGTGGAGCGCCAGTGTCTGGGGATGCAAAGTCTAGCAGCGTTGACCATGTGCATGGCCAGGGATTTGAAGTAATCTTTTTTAGAAAGTGACGTGTGGTGGAGAAGATACTGAGACGGGGTGTAGTCTAATGTAAAGGTCGTAACATGTGAGATGAGATCGTGGACCTCCCTCCAAAAGGGCTGGAGGGCCTCACAATCCCACCACACATGCAGCATAGTTCCCACCTCCCTACCGCATCTCCAGCAGGTGTCGGGAATGGTAGGGGAGAATTTGTGCAGGAGCGACGGGGTCCTGTACCATTTAGTGATAATTTTATAGCTATTCTCCTGGATGGCCACGTTCAAAGAGCCCTTGTGGGCGTATTCACAAATGGTGTGCCATTCCTCTCCTGTCAATTCTGTTTGAAGATCTCTATTCCACGATGCCTGTGACGGGATCGGAACAAGTGAGGGGCCATTTACAAGAAGGGAATACAAGAGCGAAATCAAATGTCTTTGTGGTTTTCTGCGATGGCACAGAGATTCAAAGGGCGTAAGTTGCCGCGACCAAAGTGATTGGTCAGCAGTGGACATAAGGAAGTGTCGGACCTGTCTGTAGGTCCAGAATGATAGGGAGGCCGTCTTAGAGATAGATTGTACCGCTTCAAAGGTCAAAAGCCGTCCAGCGGAATAGAACTGAAGTGCCAACACGTCCTCAAAGGGCCATTCCTGGCTTAAAAAATCAGTCGACAAGCCTGGTTGGAAGTCCGGGTTACCCCGCAGGGATGTGAGGGGATTCGGGTGGGGAGATGGATGGCCCAGCGCCGAGGCCTTTTGGAATGCGAGGAGCGAGGGGTAAATAAGCGGGTGAGCTAATAAAGAGTGAGGCCAGTTCTTAGAGGGCAACCACGGCAACAAGTGAAGGGGTCTTTGTGAAAAGCTCATCTCAAGGAGTTTCTTGGAGGAGTGAATGTTCCAATCAGCGATCCTCGTGAGATGGCACGCCTCGTAATATTTCCGAAGGTCTGGAAGGCCGATGCCACCGCCGGATTTGGGTAAAGTAAGCCGGGAGAATTTTATGCGGGGCTGAGCGCCCCTCCAGAGGAAGGTGGAGCAAGCTCTCCTAAAGGATGTAAAGAAACCCGGGGGTAGGGAGATGGGCACCGATTGCATTAGGTAGAGCAAGCGAGGCAGGACTATCATTTTAGCCAGAGCCGATCTGCCAAACCAAGACACATTCAATCCCATCCAATCCTTAAAGCTTTTCTGCGCCTGTTGGAGGGCAGGATGGAAGTTTTTGGAGTATAGATGAGCCAAGTTAGAGGGGATTCGGATGCCCAGGTAAGTTAGTGAGTCTTGCGTCCACTTAAAAGGGAAAGAATCCTGGCAATGCGTCACCTCCTGAGAGGGGAGGGAGACATTCAATGCCTGAGACTTTGAATGGTTAATTTTTAGGTTCGAAAGGGTGCCAAAGTGGTCAAAATCCTTGAGGAGGTTAGGCAGGGAGATCCTGGGGAGTCGCAAGGAAAGGAGGACGTCGTCCGCAAAGGCGGCGACTTTGTATTCCCTACCTCCTACACTAAGTCCAGGGATATCCGGGTTATCCCTCAACCTGTTAAGGAGGGGTTCCAGGGAGAGAATGTATATCAGGGGGGATAGAGGGCATCCCTGGCGGGTGCCGTTGCTGATGGGGAAGGCGTCCGACAGGTGGCCATTGACTCTAACCGCAGCCGTGGGACCAGCATACAGGGCAAGGATATGTGACAGCATGCGGGCGCCCAAGCCCAGGGCCGTAAGTACCTCCCGCATGTAGTCCCAGGCCACTCTGTCGAACGCCTTCTCAGCGTCTAGAGAGATGAAAATGCCTTGTGTTTTGGAGGTCGTGAGCCAGTGATGCAGATTCTGGGTGCAGATGGTGTTGTCCCTGGCCTCACGGCCAGGGACAAAACCTACTTGGTCCCGGGAGGTAAGTCCGGGAACTAAAGGGGCCAATCTGTTAGCAAGGACTTTAGCATATATTTTGATATCCACATTTAAGAGTGATATCGGACGGTAGTTAGCCACCGAGGAGGGGTCTTTACCCTCCTTAGGGATCACAGCGATATGAGCCGCCAGCATAGTGTCGGGTTTATTTTGGGGATCAGCGAGGGCATTGAATATGGCCAGGAGTCTCGCGGCCAATGTTTCGTTGAAGGACTTATAATATTGGAGGGAAAAGCCGTCGGGACCCGGGGCCTTCCCCGCCTTCATTTGTTTGATTGCCTGATCTACTTCTGACGCAAGAATGGGGCCATCTAAATCCAAGGATTGCTGGGGGGAAATTGGCTTGGGACTATATTGTGCAAGAAATGTCCTGATTTGACCAAACTGCAAGTCGGCTTTGGACTGGGAGGAGTCAGGGGGGTGGAGATTGTACAGTCTAGAGTAGAAATTCTCAAATTCCTTGGCGATGTCTCCATTCCTCACCAGGCGGCCGCCACTCGAGTTCTGTAGATGGTGAATTGTGGACGTGGGTTTAGAGTTTTGCACCGTGCGGGCCAGCAGGCGACCGCATTTGTTACCCTGCTCATAGAAGATCCTCTGACCAAGGATGTAGCGTCTCCTAGAGCGCTTACACAGTTCCTCCATCAGAGATGCACGAGTGTGCAATAAGTCTTGGAGTGTAGCCTGTGCTTGGGACTGTTTGTGAGATGTCTCGAGAAGTTTGATCTTTTTGATCAGAGAGTTGATATAGTCTTGATTCAGTCTCTTGGCTTTCGCCGCCAGAGCCATCAGTTCCCCGCGAATCACGCACTTATGGGCTTCCCATAGGGATACCGGCGATATTTCCGGGCAGGAATTTTCCGCAAAATATTGTTGGATACGCGTGCGTATGTGAGTGATTACGGATAGGTCCTTAAGTAAGGAGGGGTTCAGGCGCCACGTCTTTGTTCTGGAAGACACCTCAGGGAAGTTTAGTGTGACACTGATCGGATGATGATCCGACAGGAACATGGGTTCTATTGTGGACTGTTGAAGAAGGGGAAGGTCAGATTGAGACAGGAAAAAATAATCGATCCTGGAGTACTTTTGGTGTGGGGCCGAAAAGAAAGTGTAATCCTTGACTGAAGGAGAGAGTGTACGCCAGGTGTCGTGCAGGGTTAGGGACTGAAGAAGAAGGTTGATTTGTCTCAATGCCTTATATGTCAGAGCGGAGGTTCCCGTTGAGGAATCCAATAGGGGGTTCAAGGGGACATTGAAGTCCCCCCCCCAGGAGCAGGATACCCGACCGGAAGGAAGTTAGAAGGTCGCATGTCGACTTGAAGAAAGCTACTTGACGTTCGTTGGGGCAATAAATATTAGCAAGTGTGATTGGTCTAGATTCGTAGAAGCCCTTCAAAAAAACAAATCTACCCTCTGGGTCAACGAGGGAATCAGACAATTGGAAGTTCGCATGTCTAGAAACTAGAATAGAAACACCTTTCGTCTTAGAGGAGGGGTTAGTGGCGTGAAAGGCGGTCCGGTAGATGTGGTTAGAGAGTTTGGGGGTTGCATCCGACCGGAAATGGGTTTCCTGAAGGAAAATAAAATGTGCTTTATGTTTAGTAAGGGAGGATAGGACTTGGGACCTCTTTTCAGGTAGGTTAAGGCCTTTTACGTTGAGGGAGAGACACTTCAGGGACAAAGGAGGCATGATCACAGGTCAGCGCTGCAAGACCTGGCAGGAGCCGGGTAATGGGGGTCCTGGGTTTGGTGGGTGTAGCGAGGTGGAGGGTGTCCGATGGACAAACCAGACAGGGTGGCGTGGAGCGGATCCAGTCAGAGAAACGGGCCGGAGCCCAGGGGAAGGGCCAAAGGAAGGGAGTGGGGGCAAAGGAGGGGATAGAGAGAGAAAGGAGAGGGGAAAAAAAGGGGGAGAAAAGAGAGAGAAGAGAAAACAAGAGGGGAAGGGATGGGTAAAGAAAGGGAAGGGGGGAGAGAGTAAGAAGGAGGAGAAGAGCGAGCAAAGAGGGAGAACCAAGAGGAGAAAGAGAGAACAGAAGATGAAGAAAAGTCTCAAACCAGAGGCGATTTTAGGCCTGCTAAATCACCTAGAGGGGGAAAGGTCAGGGGGGTCAGCAAAAAAACCCCAATAGGGTCGCTGTGTGGGGTCGAGAAAGGAGGGGAGGGTCTGGAGGGTCAGCAAGAGATCCCAGCGGGACTGCTGTGTGGGAGCGAAATCAGGGACAGAAACCTCGAAGGGGAGGCGGTCCAGGGAAAGAAAATAAGATGAATAAAAGGGTTGTTGTGTTGTGGGGAACCCGTAAGTTGTAGAAAGATGGGGCGCAGGGCACCCCTCTATAGTGTGTGGAGTACATGGGCTGAGATGAGTGGTAAAAGATGAGTAGAACAGTAGAACCATCAAGGAGAAAGAGAGATCAGTGTACATACATTACGTAAGTGCAAATAAGTCGGCATGGTATCGGCATAGAAACAACAAGTATCGCCACATAGCTATATCTCAGCGCCCTTATGGGCGCAAAAGTACTAAAGGACCAAAGAAAGAAAAAAGGAAATTAACATATGAACATGGAACATGCAACAACAACAAACCCGTGTGGGTAAAAAGGGTCAGAGTTGGTGCTTAGCAGGTCACAATACACAATTTCACAATTAAACAATAGAAGCCCACCACCCCGGGGGTCCCCCCCACCCCGGACCGCAAAGGAAAAGCCCCTGGTCCCCCAGGGGGAAGGTGACGGGTGCATTGGATCCAGCATCAGGTCAGGGCAATGGGGTCCGGATCGGGACTGCCTCACCCCAAAGAATTAGCCATCTTGGGACAGCTGATAGTATCTCTAACCAGGGGGGTGAGCGAGGAGGTGAAGGGGCCTGGGGCCAAAAGAGAGGGGGGGAAGAAGGGGAGGAGGGAGGTGGGGGGAGACGAGGCGAAATGAAGGAGGCAAAGGAGGAGAGGGGAGGGAAACAGGGGAGGTAAGAGGGGGGAAAGGAAAACAAGGGGGGGAAGGAAAGGAACAGGGAGGGCGGGGGCAGGCGGGGGGGAAAGAGTGCTGGACCCCATGCAAATACTGGTAGGGTATAACAGGTGAAAATAGAACACAGGACATTATCAGTACCCCATGGTTACCCTCGTGCAGGATCGGAGGCTGAGGGGGGGCCTAGGCAACTTTCAGACATGCCCTAGAGGAGGACCCATTGGGCCTGCGGGTTTCAGAGGCAATGCCTCAAGGGGTTCCGGTCCAGGCGGATGTCCAAGTCTGTAAATAATAAAAAAGAGACAAAAACAAAAAGAAGCAGAAAAATAATAATAAAAAAAAAAAAAAATTCCTTTCAATCGTTCCGGCATTGAGCAGGGGGGAGTAAGCAGCCCCAAGAGCAACAAGGGGGCAAAAGAGCATGGTCTCGACACGTGCAACAGCATCAACGAGTGGAAGTCAATGTCAGAGAGGTGCACTTGGTCAGTGATTGCAGCTCGCCAGAGGAACACTCAAGTCAAACCAAAAAAAAAAAAAAATACAGAGCATACTCACACACGGGGATCTGGGAATTAAGACCCAAAGAAAGCAGGAGTGGCGATACATAACAGAGAAGTGAATCGCTCCAAGCTTCAGGCCTCGACCCGGTCTCTACCCCTGGGTGGAGTTGAGGGGGAGCCCGGGTTCTGTTGATAGAGGTCTCGTCTGGACGCGTGGTTTCCCGGGGAGGACGGGCCCGCCCTATTCCTGCGGGATCTGTGGCGTTGGGCCTTCGGGGACGGGTTCATGGAGACCGGGAGCCATGGTTCCGAGGGGAAGTAGAAAGTATACCAGTCCGGGAGATCCACGGGCGGGAGACCGAGCTGCTCACAGAAGTTGGGAAGGTCTTCAGGAGTGCGGAGAAGGGCGGAGCGTCCCCTGGAGGATGCAGACAGCGCAAAGGGGAATTTCCAGCGATACTGCACGTTTCTCATGCGTAATACCTCCAGCAGGGGGCGCAGGGCGCGTCTGTTCTGGAGCGTGATCTGGGACAAGTCTTGAAAAAGTTTCACCTCAGTGCCAGCATGGAGGATTCGTCCTCTCGCTCTTGCCTTGGGAAGGATCTCCTCTTTGAGCTGGAAGTTAATAATAAAGCAGATTACGTCCCTCGGGGGTTCGTTGTCCCTAGGCGGGGGACGCAGCGCTCGATGGGCTCTCTCCATTTCGACGGGCGAGTCCCCCGGGCGTTCCATTAAATCATTAAAGATGGCCTGAAGTGCAGGCTGCAAGTTCCCCGGTTCCACACTTTCAGGGAGTCCCCGCACACGTATGTTGTGCCTCCTTCCTCGATTGTCGAGGTCCTCAACATGCCTGTGGAGCTCCAAGAGGTGTGGGAGCTGGGCATCGTATGTGCCCTGGACTTGGCGGAGTGCAGCTGCGTGGGCCTGGGTGGTTTGTTCTACCGTATCGATCCGATGTGCTACCGCGCGGATCTCCGTCTTGAGATCAGCCACCGCCGCCGTGACAGCATTCTTGATGTCCGCGGTCATTGTCTCTAAATCAAACAGACTCGGGGGATGTGTTCGTCTTGCCGACAGTTCCAAGGGTTGTAGGCCGGACTCCAGGCTAAGCGGGCTCGGGGTTTGGGCCTGCGAGGCCGCGTGTGCCGCCATTCGCTGCGATCGGAATATCTCCGGTATGTTTCTGCTCAGCTGAGTAGATGGTTCACCGATCGCCCTGGACGTAGACGAGCTCCGGGTGGCTCTGCTCATGATCAGGGGTGAGTCGTGGGTTCCCCAAAAAGCAAGTTTCTATCCCTGGATCGCGGGAGCTCAAGGCTTAAGCTGCCATCTTGGTCTCCGTCCAGGCCACGCCCCCCTGTGTTTACTGTTTACTGTGATTAGAAGTGGCTCATGTTAATTATTCTGATTGCTTCATTGTGGTAATTATCTCTTCTATATGCGGGGCCAGGCTGTCTAGATAATGTATTCTGTACAACTAGTAATTACCTTCACTGATGTCATTATCTAAAGAAATGTCTTCAGGGTCGACTCTGAAGTGTCTGCCTATAATCTGTATGGGAGCCCCCAATGTGTGAGGTGGCGGAGATTGTCATTGTAACAGTTTTGTAAATTACATATAAGCTGTGTGTTGTACCATTAAAGTCTGTCTTGTTCCAGCAGTAAGCGTGACCCATGTGTGGCTTATTGGGTGATTCCAGGAATATTCCTCCTCGTGGAATATTGGGTGATCTTCTTTATGGGGAGAAGGGAAGACTTTGACGGGGATATCATTCTAATACCATCACAGCGACGTCATTTGGAGCAATGCACCCTGGGAGTTTTTACGTACGGCGCGTGCGCAGTTTGTTCGGTGTGGGGACGCGCTTCATGTAAATGAAACGCGCCCCCTACCCGCCCAATTTGAATTCCGCCGCGAGAGATACACTACGCCGCCGTAACTTACGGCGCAAATTCATTGAGGATTCAAACCAAAGCCAGGTAAGTTACAGCGGCGTAGCGTATCTTACATCTGCGCCGGGCGCAGTGTATGTATGTGGATCTGCCCCTAAGTATGTATGAATTGGCTATGGGATGGGTGGGGGGAGAATTAGAAAGCCAAAACCTAGAGATTACTCTTCTAGCTGCTGTTATGATATGACTGGTCAACTTCTATGATTGTTTAGAAATGTCTAAAAAAGGTAACCCCAGAAGGTAGTGGACGGGGTCGTTAGTCAAGGGGGCATCAAGGAACTTTTCAAGCATGGACTTAACATAAAGCCAAAAAATCTGGAGATCAGGACATGTCCACACTAAGAAAAAAAAAGAGCCTTTGTCTTGGCCACATTTTCAGCACGAGTCGGGTAAAGGAGGGTTAGGCCTCGTACACCCGATCGGTCAAACCGATGAGAACGGTCTGATGGACCGTTTTCATCAGACCAAACCGATCGTGTGTGGGCGCCATCGGTTATTTATCCATCGGTTAAAAAAAAGAAAACTTGTTTTAAATTTAACTGATGGATACCTAACCGTTAGCAAAAAAACGATCGTCTGTAGGCATGACCATCGGTTAAAAATCCACGCATTCTCAGAATCAAGTCTACGCATGCTTGGAAGCATTGAACTGTATTTTTTTTCAGCACGTCGTTTTGTTTTTCGTCACCGCGTTTTAACACAATCAGTTTTTTAACCGATGGTGTGTAGGCACAACTGACCATCAGTCAGCTTCATCGGTTAACCGATGGAAAAATACATCAGACCGTTTTCATTGGTTTGACCGATCGCGTGTACAGGGCTTTTTCAGAAGTCTTGTACCAGTCCACCATAACTTTGTATGCGTTCTGTGGATTTAGAGGCCACATTCTCTCCCAAGGTTTCACAGAGATAAGGTGTTGGAGATTTTTGCGTCCACTTCCATGTATATGCCTTGTGTAATAGTTTGAGGATATGAGGTGTATCTAGTGTGGACCTTGGATTTATATGTGCTCAAATTTAGTTGGGCGGTCTAAAGATAAATAGTTGAGAGAGGGAGGAATTGACCATAATAAAAAGCATAGGTGTGTGGGAGTAGATAAGTCCAAATTCTATTTCAGACCAACAATTGGGTGAGTGATGGACAGACCAGGATATAAGTGGAGGTTGGAGGCATAATTATATTTGAACAGGTCAGGTGCTCCCAGACCACCCCTAGTGTCAAGGGAAAGCAAAGTAGATTGTGCTTTGTGATGGGTCTTGTTGTGTCATATACATTTAACAAAGGTACTTGGGAGCAATTTCAGCCGAGAAAGAGGGACCTGACCTGGGAGAGTCTCAGATAGGTACAGCGGTTTGGGGGAATTAACATTTGAGGACATTAACCCTATCTAGCAAGGAGATATTATACAGTAAGTATCCCATTAATTCAAGGATAAGTGTATGTCTAGAAACAAAAAGGGGTAGTTGGCGTAGTATAATGATTAGGACGTGACGTGAATTCCCCAGTATTTGAGGGAACAGGTACACCAGTGATACCAATAAGTGGATTGTAAGGTGGCCAGAGTTGTGGGAGGAACGTGGATAGAGAGACACTATCGGGTTCCTATAAGGTGTCAGGATGTCACTGTCTATTTCTCCATGGAGGAGTGGGAGTATTTAGAAGGACACAAGGATCTCTACAAGGACGTCATGATGGACAATCAGCCGCCCCTCAAATCACCGGGTAAGAGGAGACTTTATTGTAAAGGAGAGAGCAGTACGGAGGCTCCACCTAGATCCCCCATCATCTGATAAACACATAGAAACAATGTATTCAGTCAGTGTGTGTGTTTCCTACAGATGGATCCAGTAATGGGAACCCACCAGAGAGATGTCCCCGTCCTCTGTATTCCCGGGATTCCACACAGGAAGATCACACCATCCCTCAATATTATCAGATAGATGAGGAACAATCACTGATAGTATCATTAGGATCTGTACATTATCTGCATTGTTACAATTGATGTCATTTTTATTATATATTCAGAGTGGAAACCTTGAAGATGATAATATTGATGTTAAAGAAGAGTATAAAGAGGAGGATGAGGAGTATGGAGTGATGGAGGAGTTTTCAGGAGGACACAATGATATGATGGAGCCACCTAATACCAGGAACCCACCAGAGAGATGTCCCCGTCCTCTGTATTCCCGGGATTCCACACAGGAAGGTCACACCATCCCCCACCATTACAAGGTTGGTGGGACGGAGCATCTAGAACATGGACTCCTAGAGATTTATTTATTTATGTGATCTTATGTTACAGAAGATATTCACTCTCATTCACTTGGTTTAGGGGGAAGATCTGATCGATAAAGTTGAGGGGAAAGAAGAAGAGAAGACTTATGTGAGGGATGATCAGCAGTCTATGGAGGAGGATGAAATAATAAGGCTAATTATAGAGGAGGACACTCCTACAGAGATCAGCACAGGTGGGTCATTAACACTAAATACATTCCTCCACCCATACTGCTCACTGATTGGTCCAGAGTAGGGTGGGGACTGGGTGATATCAGCCTGTAATCCCCTGGTCACTTTCCTGAGCTGTGTTCCCCGTCATGTATTCCTCTTGGTTAATCTTCCTTCTCTGTGCTGCAGACACAATTTATGTCTCTAGACTGGATTTATGGAGATTCTGGGGTTCAGCTGGCAGCAAAATGTTCATTTTCACCATAGACGTTACTAGACCTAGGCACCTGGGGTATGTACTTTGGGTCTTCTGCCCCATGTCTGGTAGAATTTCTGATAGAGCATTTTCTTCAGGGTTACTTGCTCTGTTGTCTGCTGGCTGTGCCAGGTGGAGGGATATGTCTGTATAGTCTCAGACTCAAGTCACTGAGTGCAGTCTCAGGAGATGGGAGGCAGCGGTGTGGGATCTCTGCAACTTGTCTCATGTAAAACATTTAATCTTCCACTGATTACTGAATACCAATATTATGAGCCCTGACCCTTACACTGTATAATTTATGTGACAAAACCCATTGCTCGCTCGATTCTGCTCTCCCGACACTCCTCTGCTTCTATTGGATCAGCTTGCAGATTGCAACGTCTGATGGTCCGAATTACAGCTATGTGCCATTCGGACCCATTAAGAACAAACACCAGGCAGGCTGTATGTAAGTTCAAACAGGACTCTTTATTTTCAAGTACACAGCACACTTTTATACAGAATTTGGAACATCCCACTCCCAACAACCACTTACCTATTGGTCAATTGTAAAGTATATGCAGTCCTCACTCAGGTCCTCCTTAATCATGCAAATGAGGACTTGAACTAGTCAACAGTGATTGGTCCAATAGCTTGGATAGAAAGACTATTATGTGTATTGAGACAGAAGCCCCAGGGGGTAATCAATGTACACAATAGCCCAGTCTATTTAGCAGAACTTAATTACTACCTCTGAGAGGTTACATTTCTTTAGACAATAGAATGCTAATTCGATACTCCTGACAGGAGACTTCTGACCTTTAGAACAATAAAAAGTCCTTTAGCGTAAACACTTACATCTTCAAACACACATAATAGATTCAATTAACCTTCAATCCACAATTCTAGCCAGACGGACTGTCTCCGACAGAAGATACCCACACCTGCTAATCAGGCTTTAAAACAGGGTTATCACATAATGCAAATGTCTCAATATAGCTCAGTACTCCAAGGTCCATGACAATTTATATTGTACATTACATACTCCTGACCCCTGCACTATATACTCTATGTTGTACATTACATCATTCTGATACTATATAGTCCTATCTGTTGTGTCTTTTACAGGTAGGAGATCAGAGATCAGAGGACCCATTTACTAGTTACCTTGAGGGGGGAATTGTAAGATCCTCAGAGACAAAGCTGCCTGATGTGGGCGGAGTCCTGGTTTAGGGGAACCAATCAGCTCATGTCTAGTAATAACCTTTTTATTTCTATTTTTGTAGATGGACGGGAGATGAGGAAAACCTCAGAGGATTGTCTCACTTTGTCTCCAGACTGTAAAGTAGAAGATGAGGACATAACACAGTATAGTCCAGGAGAAAACCAGACTACCTCAAATGTCCATCTGGCACCACACAGTGTAGATGGACCATCGTATTCCTCTTATCCTGAGGAACCTCAGACTGTGAGGGACGGTGCCGGACCATCGTATTCCTCTTATCCTGAGGAACCTCAGACTGTGAGGGACGGTGCTGTCCTTCCAACAAAGAAGAGGCTTTCCTGTACTGAGTGCGGGAAGTGTTTCCATTCTAAATACAAACTTAATAGGCATAAAAGATCTCACACAGGAGAGAAGCCGTATTCCTGTCCTGACTGCAGGAAATGTTTCCATTCTAAATACAGTCTTAATGTGCATAAAAGATCTCACACAGGGGAGAAGCCGTATTCCTGTCCTGAGTGCGGGAAATGTTTTTCACAGAAGTCCCATCTCTACAAACATCAGAGATCTCACACAGGGAGGAGGCCATATTCCTGTCCTGAGTGCGGGAAATGTTTTTCAGAGATGTCTAGTGTTTACAGACATCAGAGGTCTTATCACACAGAGAGAAGCCACTTTCCTGTCCTTAATGAGGGAATTGTTCCTCACTGAAGTCCTGTCTTCCTGTACATCAGGGATCCCACACATCCCTCGAGGTGTATTAGTGCCTTGAGTGTGGGAAATGTCTTGTATATGACTGTTGCTGGACATCACAGCTCTCATGTGGGGAAGAAGCACACTCTGATATACACCTCAGATATACTCCATGCTGATCTTCATCATGTAAGAAACCGTTCATAAGGAGATCAGAGATCACCAAAGACATGGATGAAGTGTTGTACCGTGTTGGCCATTGATAGCAGTATAAAAATAAAAATTTAGTCATTACCTCTCATTGGCCGAGTACAATTTGTGGTATAAGCTTTCACAAACACTTAGAGGTTTAAATAAAATAATTTCAACATGGTTGCTAGAATGTGTCCATCTGTGAGGATTGTTGGTTTTATTCATTTCATATAGTGATTTCCTATGATTATCAGCTCTATTCAACATCCATAATGTGGTATTATGAAATATATATTGTATTAATAATCGATATTCATATTGATGAGAAAAGTTCCAAGAAAATCCATTCTGTTCTTGTGTAAAAACCCTAAAATTGAGTTAATAATAAAATGTCACAAGAATATGATCAATTGTAGAATATAAAAATAACATCGATAAGTTTCTTAGTCTTGAAATGAAAGTTGAATCAAATATATATCTTTGTGTGCGTGCGTGTGTGAAGCTTCCTTCCAAGTGTGTGTGACATTCAAGCATGTCAGCTCAAATCTCGAAGTGTGAGTGAGTGAGCGTGTGTGTAGCATTAAAGAGAAAGAAAAACATTTCTGCTCATCTGTGCTTATACATAACCCGCCCCCACCCTTCTAAAAGAGCCTCATTTAACGTTCAGATTTGCCTTGTGGTTCTACAAAAAACCTGCCAAATTCAAATATCCCTCAGAATGGAGTTGTTCAGTGTCTAAAATTCCTAAGGATGGGGCTGTGAGCTATATGAGTAGCTGCATTTAACTTATAGAATACAAATTTCCTTTAACACCTAAATCAAATATATATATATATATATATATATATATATATATACACATACACACACACACACACATACCACAATAGTAAATAGAAATACTGTAGTCTAAAGAAAGAACTTGGGGCCAGATTCACAAAGCAGATGCGCCGACTTAACTCGAGATGCGCGGCGTAATTGAAAAATGCGCCGCGCGTATCTTTGCACCGTATCCTCAAAACGAAATACGCCTGAAATTCATTTTTTTCCGTCCTACCTAAAAGAATTACACCGGCGCTTACTCGCGCACAAAATACGCTAGACACACCGCTGTTTTGATAGGCAAAGATGCAAATGAAGGAGATAAGGCGATCCACAAAATTAAGTGTGTGCGGCGTAGATTACGCCCTGTGCGCTTCTGCTAGTTTCATGGTGTAAAATTACACTTTATAAAAGGTGCCCTAATTTTACACCAGCCGTGTAAAGGTCAGCTAAAGCAACACCATTAAGGAAGAGCTGAGCACACACACTTGCAGGACAACAATCTGTATGCCAACATGCCAGGGGCATCCATGCGCATAGCTATACTAGTGACTTTAGTAACCGAGGGTACCCCCTCTTCTGAGGGAACAGCAGTCAGGAGACGCCTCGCAGAATGCATCTTTGCACAGTAAACACACATATTAATCATGGCACAATGAGAATGCATGAATGCACACCCACTGTGGTCCCTAGCACAGACACATCACATGCACATCTAATTGGATTAGATCCAAGTACCCCCAATGGTACTTGGGAGCAGTAACGCCACGCCACAGCTCCAATTATGTCACTGTGCATTCATACACCATTCACATGGACCTGGGATCACTTCTCCCTGGTCCTGGGGATCCCTACTCCACCAAAACTGAGGTTGACACCCTTATTTAATCAGGAATGCCACCCCCACATTCACACACATTAAACAAATCATAAGTACAGTATACTAATAAAAAAAAATCAAAAGTACCCCCAAAAATTAACGGCGGCGGCGTAAGCTACGCCTGGGCCGCCCACGGGCATGGCCACGGCCACCAGGGGAGACTCCTGGGGGGGGGTGAGCAGGGGAAGGAGGAGCCTCCTGGGGGGGGGTGAGCAGGGGAAGGAGGAGCCTCCCATGGTGACTGTCCTCTTGCTGGCCTGCCCTCCAAGGCCACTGCTATCCTGGTCAGACTGAGAGTCAGGGCAGCCATATTGGCCTGGACAGCCCGGGTATTGTCCTGGACAGCCTGGGTCAGGGCACTCACCTCCTGGGCCACGCCTGTTGTGGCGGTCTGCAGGTGACAAAAGCATGTGATGACCGCCAAGGAGTTTGTGGCCACATCAGTGATTGACTCCTTAATTGAACCCAGGCTGTCCTCCATCTGGGTCAGAGTCTGTTTGATCTGACCCAGATGGCGTGTCTGCTCGGCCACCCCCCTGGTCTCATGGGTCGCCATCCTGCCTGCAGCTGAGTCTTGTGGCCTGGGAGGAGGGGAGAGAGACCCTTGTGGGTTGAGGCCTGTTGGGGGAGGAGTGGGAGGGGCCTGACTGCTGCCAGCCTCAGGGGTAAACAAATCCGAGGCCAAAAGGACTTCCCTGGCAATGTCCATATCTTCATCCTCAGCCTCCACCCCCTCATCCTCCTCCCCCTCAACCTCCTCATGAGGGGAGGTGTGGCCACTCCCCTCCCCTGGGGACTCCTGCCATTCTTGGGACTCTTCTGCAGCCTGTTGTCCTGGGGATGGTGCAGCAGCCTGGCCTGATGGCCCAGCAACCTCCTGGCCATCTGTGGAGGACACAAAACATTCACAGGTTGGAGGATCCACACACTTGGCACATCTTCCCTTCCCTCACCCACACATGCTAATCACCAGATAGAAAAACCCCAAAATTACCTGTCCTCACAGGAGAATCAGATTGATAGTCAGGCAGGCCCACCACCTGCTGTGGGTGGAAACACCGGGCCACTGCCCATTCCTCCTCACTCAGCCTGATGGGGCAGGGTGCGCCTCCTCCAGTGCCCGTGGCATGGGCATTGATCTTGGCCATCTTGTCATGGACCAGGCTCTTAAGATCGTTTATCTTCTTTTGAATCCCACCGGGGGTCCTCGTCTCCCCCCCCCGCCGCATTGATCTGATCTGTGATTTTTTTGTATGAGCTCCTTTTTCCTGGCCGGGGGGGTGTTCCGGCTCTCAGGGCCATGCAAATAACGCCCATATTGGGTGATGGCCCGAGCAAGTATCTGCTTCTCTGTGGTAGAAAAATGTAACTTCCTGCGCTACTCACAGGACAAACACACATAAAAAGCAAACACAACAAACAAACACAAATACTCACACAACAAACATACACAAAAATCAAACCACACAAGCAGACAGCTAATACAAATTCAAAAACAAACTCCGAAAAAACAAACAGAAAAAAAAATCTGAAAAAAAACAATCAGCAAAAAACAAACACGGAAAAAACAAACAGAAAATACACTCAGAAAAAAAACACAGCTACTACACTCTACGGCCGTGTACACACCAGCAAACATGTACGATGAAACCGGTCCGCCGGACCGTTTTCACCGTACATGTCTGCCCGGGGCTTTCTGTACGATGGCTGTACTAACCATCGTACAGAAAGCCGCGCGTAAACAATACGCGGGGCGTGTCTGCGGTGTCGCCGCGTCGATGACGCGGTGTCGCCGCGACAATGACGCGGCGACGTGGGCGGGCCTGCCAGTTAAATGCTTCCACGCATGCGTCAAAGTCATTCGACGCATGCGAGGGATGGCGGGCGCTCGGACATGTACGGTAGGTCTGTACAGACGACTGAACATGTCCGAGCGGGCAGGATTCCAGCGGACTGTTTTAAAACAAGTCCAGGAATATTTGTCCGCTGGGAAAAGGCCCGGCGGGCAAATGTTTGCTGGAATCCTGCACGCTCGGGCCTACACACGACCGAACATGTCTGCTGAAACTGGCCCGCAGACCAGTTTCAGCAGACATGTTTGGTCGTCTGTACGGGGCCTACTACTTCTCCAAAACTTTTATTTACCACTAAACTCACCAACACACACCAACAGACAACAGAGCAGAAGCAACTTGCTCTAGGAAAGGGGAACACAGGGATGTACTTTTGCAAAGGTGTGTTTGTCTGGGGCTATTTATACACAGGGCGATTCTCAAACTAAGTACGCTTGGCCTTTTACCTATCTCACTGATTGCGCCGAGCCGAGTTCTGAGCATGCCCAGTGAGATGCAGATTCGTGCGCGCATGCGCAGTACGGCCGGCCCTTCATTTAGATCAGCCATGTTAAAGTATGGCCGTCATTCCCGCGTCAAATTTAGATTTTTTTCTTTTTTGCGTAAGACGTCCGGGAATACGAAACGCCGTAACGCACGTCGCATTTAAAAAAACTGTCGGGGCACCGTAATTTCGCGCAATGCACGTCGGGAAATTTCCTAACGGAGCATGCGCTGAACGTTCGGCGCGGGAACGCGCCTAATTTAAATGGTGCCCGCCCCATTTGAATTAGGCGGGCTTGCGCCGAGCGCATTTACGTTACACTGCCACAAGTTTACAGGTAAGAGCTTTGTGAATCGGGCACTTACGCTGTAAACCTGCAGCGGTGTAACGTAAATGGGAAACGTTACGCCGCCACGGAGTAACGTAATTCTTTGTGAATCTGGCCCTATATTCTTAGTTAACATACTAGAACTTTGTGTCTTTTGAAAAAGATGTAACCTTATCTCTTACGATGGGAGGATGGTAAGAATTTTAAGAGGAAGCCAATTCAGACTAATGGCAACCGCATGCCAGTTCTTACCATAGAAAAGCTTATGAAGCAACAAATGAACTATATACTTACAGAATTGTAAAGGTTTATATATTTCACCTTTCCATATCCAGACACCAATATAAAAAATTTAAAATGTGTTCAAGTCCATTATTCTCAAAGACCCAACTCTATTCATTCATGTGTTAATATTGTTAATAGATGAATATTAGATATTAGAATAAAGAAAATCTTTATAACATTTCCCTATCAAAATAATTACAATCATTTTCTATCCACATTCATATTCACTCGCTTCACATTTGTATTCATTCATCAGTAAATCTTAAGATAATTGACTTGAATACAGTCTCAATTCTAATTCCACATAAGGAAAAGTGATTTCAGAAAATGTTTTGCTTTATATGCCATAAATGTTTTTTTATTTTTTTACCTTATTAACCACTTAAGACCTGGATCAATATGCAGGTAAAGGACCTGGCCAGTTTTTGCGATTCGGCACTGCGTCGCTTTAACTGACAATTGCGCGGTTTGGGGTCTTTTCCTTCAATCTCAATTTCAATATCTTTAAACAACCCTGTGTCACTTTTGGTCTGACTCCAAAGACTTTTATGTGTTTGAACCAATTTTTTCAATCCAAGATTGTCTTTTTGTATGTGGCCACTTAAAATCTGAAGACATGTCAGTGACTGCTGTAGCAAGATTTCCAACATTACTGTAAATAGACTGATCTATTAAAATTGGTGCAACATGATTTAATGTTGGAGAAGTTAACACTTCTTTTTTCCTTGATTTAGGGAATGGAAGTAATCCATTTCTCTCATGGTCAGTATTGTTTGTCTTATTGATTGAACTGTCATTAACAGTCAATGTACGGATCTGTTTGACTTCTGAGGCATAAGGCAAGTCAATCGACCTGTTTGGACAAGGATGAACAAATTGCTTAAAACTTTCCTAATTCCAAAGTTTGTCTTTGTGAATCTAATTTATATTTCAAACATTCTTTCTGTACATGTGCATTTTCCTTACAATGAACATTTCCTGTATCCTGTGTTCTTCTGTCTGTGACATGTATCTCATCATATCTAGGTGTGGCCATACACGTGGCAACTCTGGGTTCACTATTTTCCTTTTGTGTGTCTAAACTGTGTCTTTCTAGACTATGGCCCAGATTCTCAAAGGAGATACGACGGCGTATCTCCAGATACGCCGTTGTATCTCTGAGTCTGAGCCGTCGTATCTATGCGCCTGATTCTTAGAATCAGTTACGCATAGATTTGTATTAGATCTGACCGGCGTAAGTCTCTTACGCCGTCGGATCTTAACTGCATATTTACGCTGGCCGCTAGGGGCGTGTACGCTGATTTACGCCTAGAAATACATAAATCAGCTAGATACGCAAATTCACGAATGTATGCCCGGCCGACACAGTACAGATACGCCGTTTACGTTAGGCTTTTCCCAGCGTAAAGTTGCCCCTGCTATATGAGGCATAGATGCGGCCATACTTAACATTACTATTCCATTTGAATAAGATATTCCATTTGATGGAATATCTTAAGGCCTGATAATGCATTACGTAAACGGCGTATCTGTACTGCGTCGGCCGGGCGTACATTCGTGAATAGGCGTATCTAGTGATTTACATATTCTACGCCGACCGCAATAGAAGCGCCACCTAGCGGTCAGCCTAAATATTGCACCCTAAGATAGGACGGCGCAAGCCATCGTATCTTAGATAGGTTTAAGTGTATCTCTGTTTGAGAATACACTTAAACTTAGGACAGCGCAAATTCCGAGTTAGGTCGGCGTATCTACTGATACGCCGGCCTAACTCTTACTGAATCTGGCTATATATCTTTACTCATTACTTTAGTTTTAAACAAAACTTCAAGTTCCTGGCCATATTTTCCTATAGAACGCTTAACTGGTACAACAGACTTCTGCTTAGAATCCACACTAACATTTCTGTTGCTTGACTCTGCTTTAGACTTTACATTATTCTGTAACTCCAACAACTGAATATCTTTTATTTGAATTGCACTTTGCAAATCATCTATTCGTTCAGTCAAAATCGAACAATTGGTACATAAACTATTGTCCTCTGTTTTCCCTGTTGTACAAATAACATTCCTTCCCGGAGCTTCTAAAATCATTGCATCAAAAACTTTAACAAGCTTCATCAAATTCCTAATCTGTTGGTGAATTTCTTAAAAGTACATTTAGACTTTTGCATCTTAATATTAGCTTGTAAGCATTCAGTGAGTATGTAACACCATAATTCATCATCTTTAACAAATTTTGACAGATTTTTGAATTCTAAATTACTCTCACTAGATAATTCGTTAATAAAATCCATTACTTACCAATGTAGGACGACTTCTTTCACTCTTTCCCTCTCTTCACGGGAAATTTAAATATATGTCGATAAATCGATAATATTGTATTAATAATCAATATTCATATTTGATGAGAAAAGTTCCAAGAAAATCTGTTTTGTTCTTGTGTATAAACTCCAAAATTGATTTAATAATAAAATAGTAAAATGTCACATGAATATCATCAATTGTATAATATAAAAATAGCATCGATACGTTTCTTATTCTTGAAATGAAGATTAATCAAATATATCTTTGTGTGTGTGTGTGTGTGTGTGGCTATGTCAGCCTTCTTCCAAGTTCTTCCAAGTGTGAATGAGAGTGAGTGTATGTAGCATTCAAGCATGTCAGCTCATCTCTCCAAGTGTGAGTGAGCATGTGTGTAGCATTCAAGAGACAGAATTTCTGCTCCTTTGAGCTTATATAGCCCGCCCCTACCTTCCTAAAAGAGACTCATTTAACGTTCATTAGGGATGAGCTTTGTCTTCGAGTCGAACGTATGTTCGATCGTTCGTCGAAATACGAACAAAAAAACGGGTCGTTCGCGCCAAATTCGAGTGACGCGCCACGGCCCATAATTCACTGCGGCATTGCGCGCTGATGATTGGCCAAGCATGCTCTATGTCCCGCATGCTTGGCCAATCACAGCGCCTTCAGTAAAGAGAGCAGTAATTGGCCAAAGCCAGGGTGGCTTTGGCCAATTATGGCTCAGGGCTTTAGCACACGCCCCACACTATAAAAGGCTGCCTGCAGGGTGGCCTCGTGTAGTGTGTTTCGGGCTTGTTCCAGATCAGACAGAGAGAGATAGATAGTGGGGCAGATTCCGAAAGAGATACGACAGCGTATCTCCTGATACGCCGTCGTATCTCTGAGTTCCGTCCGTCGTATTTATGCGACTGATTCATAGAATCAGTTACGCATAGATCTCCCTAAGATCCGCCAGGTGTAAGTGACTTACACCGTCGGATCTTAGGCTGCAATCTCACGCTGGCTGCTAGGTGGCGCTTCCGTTTGTATACGCGAGGAATATGCAAATTAGGAGTTACGCCGATTCAGAAACGAACGACCGCCCGACGCTTTTTTTTTTTACGTCGTTTGCGTTCGGCTTTTTCCGGTGTATAGTTACCCCTGCTATATGAGGGGTAGCTAATGTTAAGTATGGCCGTCGTTCCCGCGCCGAGTTTTGAATTTTTTACATCGTTTGCGTAAGTCGTTCGCGAATACGGATGGACGTAATTTACGTTCACGCCGAAAGCAATGACGTTTTGCGGCGGATTTTCGAGTATGCGCACTGGGATGTTTTCAAGAACGGCGCATGCGCCGTTCAAGTAAAACGTAAGGAACGCGTGGTCAAGGGAAATTTAAATAAAACACGCCCCCCTACATCCCCATTTGAATTACGCGGCCTTACGCCGCAACACATACGCTACGCCGCTCTAACTAAGGGGGCAAGTTCTTTGTGAATAAAGAACTCGCGCCCAAAGTTAGAGCGGCGTAATGTATCGGAGATACGTTACGCGGGCCGGACAGATACGCCAATGTATCTGAATCTGGCCCATTGTCTTTTTTTCTAGCTAGATAGAGCAGGCAGGCTAGTCAGTTAAATTTACAGTGTGTAGAGCAGGGGTTTCCAAACTTTTTTCAAAGAGGGCCAGATTTGATGAAGTGAACATGCGCGAGGGCCGACCATTCTGCATGACATTCTTTGAACCATTAAAATTAAATGCAACTAATACACTGCACAACAGGAATTCTCTTGCCTTTTTGGCTGTGTGTGGTCAAGATTCTAAGGATGAGCTTGGGCGTGTTATTTTGATATACCGTATTGATCGTGTATAACATGCACCTTCACTATAAGAGGGAAGTTTCAGGAAAAAAATAAAATTTTAAAGAATTATGAAACAAAATAAGGGTCATTGCCCATCAATGCAGCCTAATCAGTGCCCATCTGCAGCCTCACCATATGCCATGAATGCAGCCTCTGAATGCAGACTCACCATTGCCATTAATACAGCCTCACCATTGCCATGAATGCAATTTCACCATTTACATGAATGCAGTCTCTGAATGCACGATGCTCGGGGAGTCGTTGGGGGCTACAAAAGAGAGATATATCCAAATTACCAGTGGGGCCGCATTAAACAAGAACGCGGGCCGGACTTTGAACATGCCTGGTGTAGAGGATATATATACATCCCAGGAGTTGTACATATATTTATACACTGTATAGTTTAGTTAGATTGGTTGTTCCTAATCTGTCAGGCAGTTGATTGTGCTAGCTGCAGTGTTCTCACATTGCATTGCCCGTGTGCTCAGTGCACCTAAACCCACTTGCTGTATACTGCAAGTTTGCTCATTACTTTGCACCTGAACTCACTTGCTGCATAGTGCAAGTGTGCTCATTACTTTGCACCTAAACCCACTTGGTGTATACTGCAAGTTTGCTCATTACTTTGCACCTAAACCCACTTGGTGTATACTACAAATGTGCTGATTACTTTGCACCTAAACCCACTTGGTGTATAGTGCAAGTGTGTTCATTACTTTGCACCTAAACCCACTTGCTGTATACTGCAAGTTTGCTCATTACTTTGCACCTGAACTCACTTGCTGCATAGTGCAAGTGTGCTCATTACTTTGCACCTAAACCCACTTGGTGTATACTACAAGTGTGCTGATTACTTTGCACCTGAACTCACTTGGTGCATAGTGCAAGTGTGCTCATTACTTTGCACCTAAACCCACTTGGTGTATAGTGCAAGTGTGTTCATTACTTTGCACCTAAACCCATTTGTTGTATACTGCAAGTGTGCTGATTACTTTGCACCTAAACCCACTTGGTGTATACTACAAGTGTGCTGATTACTTTTCACCTTAACCCACTTGGTGTATAGTGCAAGTGTGCTGATTACTTTGCACCTAAACCCACTTTTTTGTATAGTGCAAGTGTGCTCATTACTTTGCACCTAAACCCACTTGGTGTATACTACAAGTGTGAATAGAGGTCGGGTTTATTGGGACCCCAGAGACCCAAACAAGCCAAAGGGGTAGGTAGGGGCAGGGGGACTATAGCGGTACTACGTAAGAAGATATGAAAGGGAAATGTAGTAAAAGTAAAAAAAGAATCAATTTATTGAAAATAACATCAAAAACAGGAAATACACAATTTTTAAAAATTACATCAACAGCAATATAAAATAGACGTATTATACAACAAGGCCAGCTCCCGGAAAGAAGGACGAGCGCGTGCAATGGCCACGTGCTGAAGTGGATGCACCGTGTCCACCACCAGCACTGTTGCCTCTAGACGCAGAGCCTTCTTGCCCTCGTGACTTTCTGCCTCTCCTTGTTGTCCTTCCTGACATTATAATGGCCTGCACAGGACAAAGGCAGTACACACACCTTGGAGCTTTAAGTGCAAACTGCAGAGGACACGTGCAGTACACACCAAGTAGCTTTATGTGCAAACTAATAAGCACACTTGCACTATACACCAAGTGGGTTTAGGTGCAAAGTAATCAGCACACTTGCACTATACACCAAGTGGGTTTAGGTGCAAAGTAATCAGCACACTTGTAGTATATGATTGTATGAAAGCCTCTCAGTGTAAAGAATAAAATAAACAAAAAGTTATAGTACCATCATCCTTAGCATAAGTTTGAATAGAGGTAGGGTTTATTGGGACCCTAGAGACCCAAAAAAGCCAAAGGGGTAGATAGGGACAGGGGGACTATAGCGGTACTACGTAAGAAGATATGAAAGGGAAATGTAGTAAAAGTAAAAAAAGAATCAATTTATTGAAAATAACATCAAAAACAGGAAATACACAATCAGCCTGCACTGATAAAACTGATGGTGTAGAATTAGGTGTGTCACAACCTAGTGGTACATGCAGGCAATCTACTATCGGTACACCGATGGCAGATTGTACCGGATAATTGAATGCTAGCTTAGTGAAATTGCTAGCACTTCAACTGCTGCCTTTTCAGTTGGTAGATTCTGCCCCCTTCCGTGAGTTTGTGGAATGTGCGGTACCTCAGTGGCAAGTTCCCAAACGCCACTTTATCTCATGGAAGGCGATTCCGGCTCTCTACCGCCATGTGGAAGGCAATGTCCATGCCTCGCTGGACAGGGCTGTCAGTGGTAAGGTGCATATTACCGCTGACTCATGGTCCAGCAGGCATGGACAGGGACGTTACCTCTCTTTCACGGCACATTGGGTGACTCTGCTGGCAGCTGGGAAGGACGCAGGGCAAGGTACAGTAGTGTTGGAGGTTGTTCCGCCACCACGCCTTCAAAACACTACTACTGGTTGTGACACACCTCTCTCCTCCACCCCCCTCTTCTTCTTCCTCTGTGGCCTCTTCCTGTGCTGATGTGTCCTCGGAAACAGCGGTGCTCCGTAGGCGTACGAGGGGCTACGCAGGAATGCAGGCAAAGAGATGCCATGCGGTGCTAGAGCTGGCGTGCTTGGAAGACAGGAGCCACACTGGGGCAGAGGTTCTGTCAGCTCTGCAGGCGCAGGCTCAGAGGTGGTTGACGCCATGCCAGCTTAAGCCAGGAATGGTGGTTAGCGACAATGGCACCAACCTCCTCTCTGCCCTGCGACAGGGACAACTGACCCATGTGCCCTGTTTTGCTCATGTTCTGAATTTGGTGGTGCAGCGGTTCTTGGGCAGGTACGCGGGATTACAGGATGTCCTGAAGCAGGCCAAGAAAGTCTGTATGCATTTCCGAAGGTCATATAATGCCAGTGCTCAGCTGACAGACCTCCAAAGGGAATACAACCTGCCCAAGAACCGCCTAATCTGTGACATGCCCACCAGATGAAACTCTACATTGGCCATGCTGCAGCGGCTGCACACGCAGCAGAGGGCCATCAATGAGTACCTGTGCCAATATGGCAGCAGAAATGGGTCAGGGGAGCTAGGGTTTTTTCCCCACGCCAGTGGGCCTTGATCAGGGATGCATGCACTGTCCTGTCACCATTTGAGAAAAATAGATAATGGTCTGGTGTCACCAGAGACACACCTCCATCCCTGCATTTAGCGTCAAAAAAGAAAAAGTCGCCCTTGGGACTTTGAGTGAGGTGAGCACTATGGAGCCAATAAAATAACAGGAGTAATTAAAGTATATATTTAATTCAAGTAAAAAGCAGTACATACATTAATGTCATGAACATGAGCCAATCCATACAGAATACAAAAAATGAGTAAAATAATATTGCAAGTAACTGTCCATATTAAAAAACGCACAAGCATCATGTGTATACCCGACGCGTTTCGCGAGGCTTAGCTCGCTCTTCAGGGGTAGATACTTGTGGTATACCTAGAATAAAAAGATAAAGTATGTAGTATGATATAAAGGGCACAGGGTAAGGGGGGCCCTTGATATGGAAAACCCCATACTCACCAATGGACATAGCCAAAGACCAGCTTATGTGAGGCTCCCAATGCGGCAGCAGTGAGTGTCCTGCCAGGGAGCCGAGGAGGCGGAGCCAAACAAAGTCCCAACCGGGGCCAAACGGAAGGAAGGCACAGCATGGATGGAATTTGTGTATCCCCAACAGTCTCAATAGGTCCAAAAGGAGTGTTGGCTCTAAACATAAATATGTATGTTGGATAGTTAGTAATAAGGTAGGTAGGCGTATAAAAACACATGTATATCTATATGTAGATGGAGGACCTGAGCGAAGAGTAGTAAAAGCATAGAGACTGAAGGGGAATAAGGTGAGAGATGCCAAGAACTAGCTAGTGTGATGAAAGAGAAAAAAATAAGAGGCTGTGCCTTCCTTCCTTTAGTTTTCCCTCCACCATTTTAGTTTTTTTCCTCATCTGCCCCAAACAGATGTGGATGTCCTCGATTTCAGCCCTGCAGGACAACATCTCTCCAATTAACAGCTGGGCGCTGTATGTGTCCAGTCCACCATCACCAGCACGAAAACCTCCTGAAATTTGGAAACAAACCATGTATTAAAATTATGCTGGCCTACATCTATTACCTGAAGCTGTGCTGTATGACACTGACCTGATGTAGTGGCAGTTTCCACTTCCTGCACATCCCGCGGGGGTGGGGCTTGGGTATGTTTGGGGTTTCTCTGCTCCAATCTTGAAGCTTGATTGCGCCCTATGAGATTGTAAAACAGGGAAACATGATTCAAAAAGATTAGAGGCCTGAAAGAGGAATATGAATCATTCTTTTTATAAAGTGTGGTACAATTGTCTGTTTTTACAATCCTTCTAAGCTTAACACAGGATTGTATCCATTACCAAAGCTGTTACATTTCTCTATCTTTGGTCAAGTTTCCTACATGGAAACACACCAAGTATCCACTGGATCACCTCTGTGTGACACCCTAAATAGGTTGTTCCTGTGGCCAACACTTGTGCTACTGAGTCCATATGTGTAACCAACTGCTGAGCATACTCTCCTTTTACTGTATATTGACTTAAAGGATCACTAAAGGAAAACATTTTTTTTGCTGAAATGACTGTTTACAGGGTATAGAGACATAAAAGTTAACGGATTCCTTTTAAAAATGATTAAAAATAGATTAAATTCAATCATATAATGTGCCTGTAGTTTCACTTTCGTTTTAGTGTTTTGTTTTTAAAATTAATCTGATTGGTTCTGAGGAGTTTTAGACATACAGCTTGGACCACAGTGAAAATCTGCCATGAGATTTTTCATAAGGAGCCAGCCAAGCAGGAAGTGTGGAGATCACAGCAGAATTACAGCAACTTCAAAGCAAAAATGAACAATGAGGACATGAAACCAGTACTGCAATAATGTAAAGGAAGCTATTTAGCTAAAAAAAAAAAAATTCCTTTAGTGATCCTTTAAGTTGGATTATTTAAATCTAGTTAAGAACACATCTACATTAAATAAAAAATTGGTCTCACATAAATAGATCAAGATGTCTCAAGGTTCATGTTTGTGTGTAGTGGGCACAATAATTGGTCGTATGAGTCGTCGTTCATTCGCTCACTCACTATTAATAAAATACCATCTTTTTGTCTGTATTTTATTATTAGTGAGCGAATGAACGACGAGTCATACAACCAATTATTATGCCCACAAACATGAACCTTGAGACATCTATTCTTGGACTGTATATATACACAACCTGAAAGAAAAAGCACATGCCGCACAATAATAAAAAAAACTAATCAGAGTACACATGAAAATTACTTACTTCTTCGAATGACTTTTTTAATCTTCTCCATTTTCTCCGGCTCTCTTAATTTAAGATCAGACCACCTTTTGCGGAGCTGTTCCCTTGACCTGCGCACCCCGAATTTATGGTGGAGACTCTTCAGCACATTGTCCATGATCTGGGCCTTCACTTTGTTTGGATTCTTGTAGGGGCCATGTTTTCCGTCATAATCCTCCCTCCTTAAGATTGCCACCATTTCCACCATCTCCTCAAACACCATATTTGTGGCCTTGTACCTCCTGCTCCTGTATCTGGTGTGTGCTACCGCCTGGCTTGAGGTTGCAACTTGCCGAGTGTCCTCCATGTTGTATTGCATTAAACGACCGAGAAGGGGCAAGAAAAGTACTAAAATGATTGTCGGTGGGGCGGGGAAACACGCAGAGCTTCTAGCATGCGCAGTGTATAAAGGGATACCGCGTGAGTGAAAATGTTGTTCACAATCTGTGGAACAAGGTGGAAGAAACGATCGTGTAGTATGACAGTACGTAACTTGATTTTGGACTTTATGATCAGTGGATGAGTTTGTGGGTTAGATATGGGGAGAAAGCTTAGTAGTAGAGGCTTGACTGACATTAGCTTTTTTTGCTTAATTTTGACTTGCAGAAATAATGGAGGCCTTCACAGAATTTGTTCAAAGGGGGGCCCCGGATGGCAACCCCCCTTTTTCTAGAATTTTTCTTTCCCAAAAAATAATTTATTCAGCCAAGATCTGGCATTGGAATGCCCCCCCCCCACCCCTAAAATAATCTACATATTGTTGCCACACAGCACGTGCGCTTTGGGGGGCCAAGCCTGTATGGCCAGCCTCATGGGCCGCCACTGGAACATCAATGGCCTCATCAGGCACAAGTGTCATGTAGTTTGTTGAGGGTCTCTTTAGGAAATTGTGCAATATGCAGCAGCAAAGTATGACATGGTTCAGATTCTACTTAACAACAAACCTACAGTCCCTGTCTTGTTTGCACCGCCTGTATTCTTCTGTTCAAAGTATATAGGGCCAAAGGGGCTTGTAATGACCTGGGGGGAGGGGGGTGGGGAAACCCATGCTATTTAGCTCAGTGATTTTCATCCATATTGCAGGGACCAAACATTACATTAAAGCCGCAAGCAGTCTTAAATGACTTTTTTCTTATAGTAATCTCATTTTGTGCAGGGACAGTTCTAAACACGTGCCACTACCCAGCAGGTACCATATTTAAAGGAATTTTTCATATTTTTTTTCACTTTAAGTATCATTAAAATCGCTGCTCCAGAAAAAATGACAGTTTTTAAAACTTTTTTTTTCCATTGATACATGTTCCCTGGGGCAAGACCCGGGTCCCCAAACCCGTTATCCGACAATAACTTGTATATTGGGCTTTAAAATGGGCACTTTTGAATTTGAACGTTCGAGTCCCATAGACGTCAATGGGGTTCGAAATGTTGGCGCGAACGTTCGGTCCCCACTCACCAGAGCAATATGAGTCCCAGCTTTTCATCTACCAGAGTCACAAACATCCTTCACACTCTCCTCCGCTCCGACTCTTCATACACACTCAGGAGCTCCATCTCTTCATACACACTCAGGAGCTCCGCCTCTTCATACACACTCAGGAGCTCCGCCTCTTCATATACACTCAGGAGCTCTGCCTCTTCATACACACTCAGGAGCTCCGCCTCTTCATATACACTCAGGAGCTCTGCCTCTTCATACACACTCAGGGGATCTGCCTCTTCATACACACTCAGGAGCTCCGCCTCTTCATACACACTCAGGAGCTCCTCCTCTTCATACACACTCAGGAGCTCCACCTCTTCATACACATTTAGGAGCTCGGCCTCTTCATACACACTCAGGGCTCTGCCTCTTCATACATACTCAAGAGCTCCGCCTCTTCATACACACTCAGGAGCTCCACCTCTTCATACACACTCAGGAGCTCCGCCTCTTCATACACACTCAGGAGCTCCGCCTCTTCATACACACTCAGGAGCTCCGCCTCTTCATACACACTCAGGGCTCTGCCTCTTCATACACACTCAGGAGCTCCGCCTCTTCATACACACTCAGGAGCTCCGCCTCTTCATACACTCAGGAGCTCCGCCTCTTCATACACACTCAGGGCTCTGCCTCTTCATACACACTCAGGAGCTCCACCTCTTCATACACACTCAGGGCTCTGCCTCTTCATACACACTCAGGAGCTCAGCCTATTCATACACACTCAGGGGCTCCACCTCTTCATACACACTCAGGGCTCCGCCTCTTCATACACACTCAGGAGCTCCGCCTCCTTATACACACTCAGAGCTCCGCCTCTTCATACACACTCAGGGCTCCGCCTCTTCATATGCACTCAGGGCTCTGCCACTTCATACACACTCAGGAGCTCCGCCTCTTCATACACACTCAGGAGCTCCGCCTCTTCATACACACTCAGGAGCTCCGCCTCTTCATACACACTCAGGGCTCCGCCTCTTCATACACACTCAGGAGCTCCACCTCTTCATACACACTCAGGAGCTCCGCCTCTTCATACACACTCAGGGCTCCGCCTCTTCATACACACTCAGGGGCTCCGCCTCTTCATACACACTCAGGGCTCTGCCTCTTCATACACACTCAGGGCTCCGCCTCTTCATACACACTCAGGGGATCTGCCTCTTCATACACACTCAGGGCTCCGCCTCTTCATACACACTCAGGGGCTCCGCCTCTTCATACACACTCAGGGCTCTGCCTCTTCATACACACTCAGGGCTCCGCCTCTTCATACACACTCAGGGGCTCCGCCTCTTCATACACACTCAGGGGATCTGCCTCTTCATACACACTCAGGAGCTCCGCCTCTTCATACACACTCAGGGCTCCGCCTCTTCATACACACTCAGGGGCTCCGCCTCTTCATACACACTCAGGGAGGAGAGAAAGGGGAATGATATACAGTACATACACACACAGCACAAGGCCGTGTTGACACTACGAGATGTTTCTCTGGGATGTAGTTTCTCTGAGCTCCACTAGGTGGTGATCTCACCTCCTATCTTACCCAGATAGGAAGACTCTATGGAATACAGACAGGAAGTGATGCCAGATACAAACAGAACATTCCATTTGGAAGGACGCAGCGATAAAACAATGCAGGATTTGGTGGCAGAGGAGGTAATATGTAGATTAACCCCTTCAGGGGGATCAGTGGATGATTAATATATCTTCCCTCCAAATCT
Organism: Rana temporaria; assembly: GCF_905171775.1. Classification (NCBI taxonomy): domain Eukaryota; kingdom Metazoa; phylum Chordata; class Amphibia; order Anura; family Ranidae; genus Rana; species Rana temporaria. The sequence continues at coordinate 149,360 of NW_024404433.1, read as the reverse complement.
GGTAATACACGGTTCAGTTTTATCATTCAGCCAGCTGGCTGAGTAGGGTTTCCACCTCATCCTTTTAAACCCGAACACATATGTATTACACGGGTTCTGTGGGTGATTAAGGTGCTAATTAAACTCACATGGTGCCTTATCTGCATTAAATTAGTCTCAGAACCTGTGTAATTCATATGTGTTCAGGTTTAAAGGGATGAGGTGGCAAACCTAAGACTGAGTGAAAAAGCTGAACCGATTCCCCCATCCGCACATTTGAGGGGGATGGGGGAATCCTCCCCGCTGCACTATTGTATTCTGACAACGGGGGGCGCTCCTCCGCTCTCAGAATACACAGATCAGTGATGAAGCTATTGGCTGCAGCCAAAACCTCAACCTGAAGTGGGGCTTTAATAAAATAGAGACCTGAATGGTGAGGTGTGGGATATTCTGGGAATATCATTTTACTATTTGTGTTTAGATCTAGAGTTTTCCTCCTGTGAAGTCTGGAGATCATATGACCATCACATTGCCTCCACCTCCCTCCCTGATAGAATAGAGAAATACAAAGAAGATTCTAGAAGTCACCAGAGAGATGATGGAGGAGAGGTGAGCGGTGCCGGGAATTCTGGGACATTATCCAGTAACAGACAAGGGATGTGTCTGGATGGTGACTGTATCATTGTGTGTGTCAGGTTCCTATAAGGTGTCAGGATGTCACTGTCTATTTCTCCATGGAGGAGGGGAAGTATTTAGAAGGACACAAGAATCTCTACAAGGACGTCATGATGGACAATCAGCCGCCCCTCACATCACCGGGTAAGAGGAGACTTTATTGTAAAGGAGAGAGCAGTACGGAGGGTCCACCTAGATCCCCCATCATCTGATAAACACATAGAAACAATGTATTCAGTCAGTGTGTGTGTTTCCTACAGATGGCTCCAGTAATGGGAACCCACCAGAGAGATGTCCTCATCCTCTGTATTCCCGGGATTCCACACAGGAAGGTCACACCATCCCCCACCATCATCAGGTAGATGAGTGACTATTATTGGTAGTTCTGATTTATACACAGCGTGTTTGTTACAATGAATGTTTTATTATATATTCAGAGTGGAAACCTCGGGGATGATAATATTGATGTTAAAGAAGAGTATAAAGAGGAGGATGAGGAGTATGGAGTGATGGAGGAGTTATCAGAAGGACACAAGGATATGATGGAGCCACCTAATACCAGGAACCCACCAGAGAGATGTCCCCGTCCTCTGTATTCCCGGGATTCCACACAGGAAGGTCACACCATCCCCCACTGTTACAAGGTTGGTGGAACGGAGATTATAAAACACACTTATATAGACAATGGGCTAGATTTAGGTAGTGGGTGCGTAACTCTGTGCGAGCGTAGCGTATCCTATTTACGCTACGCCTCCGCAACTTTGACAGGCACGTGCAGTATTCACAAAGCACTTGCTCCGTAAGTTGCGGCGGCGTAGCGTTAATTGGCCGGCGTAAGCCCGCTTAATTCAAATGTGTAAGATGTGGGCGTGTTTTATGTAAAATCATCGTGACCCCACGTAAATGACACTTTTTACGAACGGCGCATGCGCCGTCCGTGAACGTATCCCAGTGCGCATGCTCCTAATTACGCCGCAAATAGTCAATGCTTACGACATGAACGTAACTTAAGCAAAGCCCTATTCGCGAACGACTTACGCAAACAACGGAAAATTCGACGCTGTCCCGATGTCCATACTTAACATTGGCTACGCCTCATATAACAGGGGTAACTTTACGCCGGAAAAAGCCTTACGTAAACGATGTAAAAAAGTCCGCCGGGCGCATGTATGTTTCTGAATCGGCGTATCTAGCTCATTTGCATATTCTACGCGGAAATCAACGGAAGCGCCACCTAGCGGCCAGCGTAAATATGCACCCTAAGATACGACGGCGTAGGAGACTTACGTCGGTCGTATCTTAGCAACATTTAAGCGTATCTCAGTTTGAGCATACGCTTAAAGTTGCGACGGCGCGGATTCAGACTTACAACGGCGTATCTACTGATACGCCCGTCGTAAGTCTTTATGAATCTGGCCCTCTGTGTGGATTTTATATGTGATGTCACAATAATAAAAATTATTATTTTCTTGGTTTAGAGTGGAGATCCAATCGATATAGAATTTGAGGTGAAATCAGAAGAAGAAGAGACGTATGTGAGGGATGATCAGCAGTCTATGGAGGAGGATGGAATAACGGGGACATTTATAGAGGAGGACACTCCTACAGAGATCAGCACAGGTGGGTCATTAACACTAAATCCATTCCTCCACCCATACTGCTCACTGATTGGTCCAGAGTAGGGCGGGGACTGGGTGATATCAGCCTGTAATCCCCTGGTCACTTTCCTGAGCTGTGTTCCCCGTCCTGTATTCCTGTATTTCTCTCGGATAATCTTCCTTCTCTGTGCTGCAGACACAATTTATGTCTCTAGACTGGATTTATGGAGATTCTGGGGTTCAGCTGGCAGCAAAATGTTCATGTGGGGTATGTGATTTAGGTCTTCTACCCCATACCCGGGTATGACAAGATCTCTGACCAGTGGCGGCTGGTGCTCAAAATTTTTGGGGGGGCGCAAACAAAGAAAAAAAAAAATTCGCACCACTGTGCCATGCCATCAAACGCAGCCACTGTGCCATGTCATCAAACGCAGCCACTGTGCCATCAATTGTCACCACTGTACCATGCCATCAAACGCAGCCACTGTGCCATCAATTGTCACCACTGTACCATGCCATCAAATGCAGCCACTGTGCCATGCCATCAATTGTGGTCACTGTGCCATCAATTGTCACCACTGTGCCATGCCATGAAATGCAGCCACTGTGCCATGCCATCAAATGCAGCCACTGTTCCATGCCATCAATTGTGGTCACTGTGCCATCAATTGTCACCACTGTGCCATGCCATGAATTGCAGCCACTGTGCTATGCCATCAAATGCAGCCACTGTTCCATGCCATCAATTGTGGTCACTGTGCCATCAATTGTCACCACTGTGCCATGCCAAACGCAGCCACTGTGCCAATTGTCACCACTGTGCCCATTCATGCCGCTGTGCCAATTGTCCCCACTGTGTCACTGTCCAGTCATCCATCCACCTCGGAGCTTTATATTATAACCTGCTGGGACTTGTAGTTCTCCATCGTCTCCTGGGGCTCAGGTGCATGCAATCCACCATCTTTGTCCAGTTTTTCTCACTGCTGGGACTTGTAGTCCCATAGATGGTGGATTGCATGCACCTGAGCCCCAGGAGAAGATGAACTACAAGTCCCAGCAGGTTATACATACAATAAGGCTCTGAGGTGGATGGGTGTGGATGGCATGCACCTGAGCCCAGGAGAAGATGGGGAACTACAAGTCCCAGCAGGTTATAATATAAGACACCCATCCACCTAGGAGCCTTATATTATAACCTGCTGGGACTTGTAGTTCCCCATCTTCTCCTGGGCTCAGGTGCATGCCATCCACCTCAGAGCCTTATTGTATGTATAACCTGCTGGGACTTGTAGTTCTCCAATCTCCATCTTCTCCATTAGCCCCAGGAGAAGATGGAGAACTAAAAGTCCCAGCAGTCTAACTACAATAAAAGGCTCCGAGGTGGATGGGTGGGGATCAGGCAGTGAATGTGCATTTAAAAAAAAAACAATAATAGGGGGTGCTTCCTGACGGCAGACATTTAAAAAAAGTTTTCAACCAGCGGGAGGGGGGGTGGTGCTTCCTGACGGCATGTTGAAGTCTCAATAAGCGGGTGGGGGGGGTGTGCCGGCCGCCGATGCTGTTGCTGCTGCCGCCGAAGCACAGAACAGTACAAACTGGGGTGAGGGGAAGACATAGAATGCAGCTTACCTGTTCCACGAACGGGCGCACTGAGCTGGATAGTGCCGACGTCACTTCCTGTTTGTCCAGTGACGTCGGAACTAGCACAGAGACGGGCGGGTGCACATAGAAAGTGTATGCACCCGCCCGCCAATGACAATACTACTGTCCATCGCGCCGGAAGCATATGGCGCGCTGGGAAGCGCCACAATGGCATATTTTGGCTGCCAATGTAGCGCCACGTCTGCAATCCCGTGATTGCACAGACGTGGCGCTACTCCTACCGGACTGTCCCCGGCGCCCGGCGCGCGGACACAGTGCACATAAGGACCTTTTTAGGATTTTTTTTTTTTTTAAAGGCACAGGTTTAAATAATTTTTTTTTTTTTTTTTTTTCTTCTGACTGGGGAGGGGGGGCGGCGCCCGGGCGCCCCCTATGGACGGGCCGCCACTGTCTCTGATAGAACAATTCTCCCGGGATTACTTGTTCTGTTGTCTGCTGGCTGTGCCGGGTGGAGGGATATGTCTGTATAGTCTCAGACCCAAGTCACTGAGTGCAGTCTCAGGAGATGGGAGGCAACGGTGTGGGATCTCTGCAACTTGTCTCATGTAAACATTTCATCTTCCACAGATTACTGAATACCAATATTAGGAGTCCTGACCCTTACACCAGGGCTCAAAATTTCAAGTCCTGAGCTACTAGCCAGACCTTAAGGGTTACTCGCCACCAGTTGCCTAACCCAACCAGACTGCGCCCCTAAACACACCCTCATAAATTATCTTATCAAATAATACTTAAATGTTTTATGCAGAATTAAGTTACAAAAATAAATATTAATTACTTCAGAAGCCGCCGCACACCGATATCTTTGTTATGTAAGCAGCTAGCTGCCATAACCCCGGTATCCTCTTCTTTAGCAGGCGGTCTGGTTTTCGATAATAGTGTTCTCTCGGATGGATTCGCCGCTAGATCACTTTTATTGGCGGTGGGAAAGGGCCCCCCTCCCACCTCTCTCTGGTGCCCTCCCCTCCTGCCACTCTCTGGTGCCCTCCACCGCTTACAGCAACCGTCGGCAGCGGAGGTGATTGGGTCCTCTTCAGTGTGTGGTATGGAGACGATTGAGGGGAAGATGGCCCCCACCCGTCTCCATACCATTGCAGGGCAGAAGTGGCATCAAAACGTCACTTCCACTCATAGCTCTTAAAAGGGACATTTTTTTTTTTTTTATTATTGCATTTTAGTGTAAATATGAGATGTGAGGTTTTTTTGACCCCAGGTCTCATATTAAAGAGGACCTGTCATGCTTTTTTTATATTACAAGGCATGTTTACATTCCTTGTAATGGGAATAAAAGTGACACATTTAAAAAAAAAAATGAACAGTGTAAAAATAAAAAATAAATGGTAAAACAAATAAGAAAAAAAAAATTCTTTAAAACGCGCCCCGTCCAGCCAATCTTGTGTGCAGAAGCGAACACAAACGTGAGTAGCGCCCGCATGTGAAAACGGTGTTCAAACCACACATGTGAGGTATCTCCATGATCGGTATGGTGAGAGCAATAATTCTAGCCCTAGACCTCCTCTGTAGATAAAAACATGCAACCTGTAGAATATTTTAAACATCGGAGATATTTAAGGGTAAACGTTTGTCACAATTACACGAGCGGGCGCAACTTTGAAGAGTGACATGTTGGGTATCAATTTACCTGGCGTAACATTATCTTTCATAATATCAAAAAAACTTGGGCTAACTTTACTGTTGTCTTATTTTTTAATTTAAAAAAGTGTATTTTTTTCCAAAAAAAGACCGCTGCGCTAATACGTTCGCCATTTTATTCTCCAGGGTGTTAGAAAAAACTGTATAATGTTTGGGAGTTCGAAGTAATTTTCTAGCAAAAAAAAGTTTTTAACGTGTAAACAAATCTCAGAAAGAGGCTCGGGTTCTTAAGTGGTTAACAACAACTTTATCAGTGCCCCTCAGCACAGCCTCGCCAGTGCCCTTCAATGCAGCATGACTAGTGACCCTCAATACAGAGTGACCAGTGCCCGTCAGTACAGTCTCACCTGTGCCCATCAGTACAGTCTCACCTGTGCCCATCAGTACAGTCTCACCTGTGCCCATCAGTACAGTCTCACCTGTGCCTGTCAATACAGTCTACTGACGGGCACAGTCTCACCTTACACTCGCAAAAATTTGAGGGTTGCCTTACACTATATAATTTATATTGTATGATAAACGCTCCTGACCCCTGCCCAATATACTCTGTTGTACATTACATACTCCCGACCCCGGCACTATATACTGTATGTTGTACATTACATTATTCTGATACTATAAAATCCTAACTGTTGTATCTTATATAATAAGTTGTAGACTATGTACCTGACTTCATTTACACCCATTTCCTACCAACTGGACATTTTATATCTGATGATTTGATTGGAGCACAGACTTTTACATGGTGATAATAATGTGATAACATCCCCAGACTTTGGAACCTTAAACAGAAAGTGATAATGAGGGAGGAGTCAATAACTCAATGATGGTGATCTTCAGGATCAGTCCAGTCTTCATCGTGGTTGTTCTCTCCATCCTCACTCTCTGACCTCTGGTGGGGCTCAGTCCTACTGTTATTTATGACTATATCATGGACTAAATAAGGAAGTGCAGGACTTCTCGTGTTGGGAAGATGACAATGAGTGATAGAGGGGGTGGGGACACTCGTCCTATAATCCCCTCATCACTGTCACTCCTATAAAAGACAGTTCTTGTTGTTTCCTCACTCTCTGACTAAGGTCCATGAATAAATAAATGATCTGGTAGGAGATCAGAGGACCCATTTACTAGTTACCCTGAGGGGAGAATTGTAAGATCCTCAGAGACAAAGCTGCCTGATGTAGGCGGAGTCCTGGTTTAGTGGAACCAATCAGCTCATGTCTAGTAATAATCTTTTTATTTCTATTTTAGCAAATGGACGGGAGATGAGGAAAACCTCAGAGGATTGTCTCACTTTGTCTCCAGACTGTAAAGTAGAAGATGAGGATATCACACAGTATAGTCCAGGAGAAAACCCGACTAACTCAAATGTACATCCGGCACCACACGGTGTAGATGGGCCATCGTATTCCTCTTATCCTGAGGAACCTCAGACTGTGCGGGACGGTGCCGGACCATCGTATTCCTCTTATCCTAAGGAACCTCAGACTGTGAGGGATGGTGCCGGACCATCGTATTCCTCTTATCCTGAGGAACCTCAGACTGTGCGGAACGGTGCCGCCCTTCCAACAGATAAGAGGTTTTCCTGTACTGAGTGCGAGAAATGTTTTTCAAAGAAGTCCAATCTTGACAGACATCAGAGATCTCACACAGGGGAGAAGCCGTATTCTTGTACTGAGTGCGGGAAATGTTTTTCAGTGGAGTACAGTCTTTACACGCATCAGAGATCTCATACGGGGGAGAAGCCGTTTTCCTGTCCTGAGTGTGGGAAATGTTTTTCACAGAAGTGCAATCTTGATACACATCAGAGATCTCATGCAGAAGAGAAGCCGTATTCCTGTCCTGAGTGCAGGAAATGTTTTTCACAAAAGTCCCATCTTCAATCACATCTGAGATCTCACACGGGGGAGAAGCCTTATTCCTGTCCTGAGTGCGGGAAGTGTTTTTCATGCACGTCCAGTCTTTATAGACATCAAAGATTTCACACAGGGGATACATCACTTTTATGTCCTGAGTGTGGGAAATGTTTTTCGGACAAGTACAATCTTTACACACATCAGAGATCTCACACAGGGGAGAAGCCGTATTTTTGTCCCGAGTGCGGGAAATGTTTTTCAGAAAAGTCAAATTTTTACACACATCAGAGATCTCACACAGGGGAGAAGCCGTATTCTTGTCCTGAGTGCGGGAAATGTTTTTCAGTGAAGTCTAGTCTTAAAAAACATCAGAGATCTCACACGGGGGAGAAGCCGTATTCCTGTCCTGAGTGCGGGAAATGTTTTTCAGATAAGTCCAATCTTTCCAGACATCAGAGATCTCACACGGGGGAGAAGCCGTATTCCTGTCCTGAGTGAGGGAATTGCTCCTCACTGAAGTCCTGTCTTCCTGTACATCAGGGATCCCACACAACCCTCGAGGTGTATTAATGCCTTGAGTGCAGGAAATGTCTTCTATATGAATGTTGCTGGACATCACTGGTCTCATGTGGGGAAGAAGCACACCCTGATATACACCTCAGATATACTCCATGGCTGATCATCATGTAAGAAACAGTTCATAAGGAGATCAGAGATCCCCAAAGACATGGATGAAGTGTTGTACCGTGTTGGCTATTGATAGCAGTAGAAAAATAAAAATGGAGTCATTACCTCTCATTGGCTGAGTACATTTTGTGGTGGAAGATTTCACAAACACTTAGAGGTCTGTTTAAATAAAAATATTTGAACGAATGTGATCAGCATTCATCCAGCTATAACGAGTTTTGGTCACATTTTATTACAGTGTTTTCCTTGGCTCCATCTAGTGACCAAAATGCGGTATTGTGCTATTTTTACCAATTGAGGTATTTCAGAAACAATGATGTCCACTAGATGGAGCTGATCATCATAGGAAATCACTGCGTTAAATGATGACCAGAATTTCTAATGTCTGGATAAACGATCATCACAGTCATCCAACCAATTTTTTTAGAAATAGACCATTTAATTTCTCTCATCAGACATGGCTTCATACTAATACCCGAGATCATACACTTATCATTACAGTAGATAGTAAAGAACATACGTTAATTAGTGACCCTAAAAAAGCTATACAATGGAAGCTGCTGACGTGCTGAGAGTCCTGTAGACAGTCAGCAGGCGCACGGTCTAGCAGACGGACGTGTGCCGGAGAGCCCCTCTCACCTGACCTCCAGTATTCCTTCCTCCTCGCACGCTCCCTCCAAGCAGCAGACAGCTAGGCAGGCAGGTGTTCTTTTTCCCCCATCTTCCTCCATCTTCCTGATCCTCAGTCCGGTCCGGAGGCGAGTTGCGGCCGTCCTTTTAAGGATAAGCCGTGGCTTTTCTGCCCAGATTGACTGCCCCATCTGGCTTCCCCCGGCTTTCCCTAGGTCCCAGAGACATCCCTCTCTGGTCCCCCCACATCACCACTACCTTAGGCATCCCTCCGCCACCTCTCCGGCTCAATCTCCGCCTTTTTCGGGCGTCCGCGCCGGCCTGTAACAATTTGCGGCAGCCGCAATCTAGGAAAGGCCGCGGCTTCATCTGCGGCCTAGCGGCGCACCGCTTCTACTCCCTCAGAACCTTCCCCTAACTGCCCAAAGGGCCCAGAAAAGCCCCCCCTACCCCTGAAGAGTACCCTTTTTCCCTGCTATCGACCCTGTCCTCCCCAGCAGCACCAATCCACCCAATCTTGATAGCCACCTGCCTGGCCCCTACTGCCAGGTCGGCGGCAATCTTGCTACACCCAGCCCCACTCTCCCCTTCTCAATACTATTGAACTTGATCCAGGGTTCGCCCGATCGCCTGTCAAGGGGTCAGGAAGGAATTTTTTACCCTGTCACAGCATATTGGCACAGCTCGGCCAGGGTTTTTTTTGCCTTCCTCTGGACCAAGTCAGGATAGAGGATTCAGTCAATCCTTGAAAATACTCCCCCCCCCCCCCCTTGTGGTTCGCAAACATGGTCAATCTGCAATATTCTGCAGAAACCATTTGGGATCTGAGGCGTTTTGTCGTAATATTACCAGCCATCGCCAAAAAAGCCCTAATAATTGAGCGATTATTGAGAATCGATCGACTATCAAAAATCTCCGCCGTTCACCGCAGCCTAAGCCCATTTCATGTGCGTTAATCAACACAAGATCGGCAGTAAAACACTGACTAGAAATCCATGATTTCATTCTACAATACGATTTAGACTGCCTCTTTATTACAGAGAGCTGGCTCACAGCCAACTGTAACACCATTCTAAGTGAACTGGTGCCAGATAACTATCGTATAATAACGGAAAACAGAATAGGGCAAAGAGGAGGAGGCCTGGAGGTGATCCATAAGATTCATCTCGCGATCACCAAACCAGTCCTCCAGAACCGTCTTCCATTCATGGAAACCCTTACTCTACAACTGCAAATAAATTCCCAGGAGACCGTCCGGATTCTACTCTGCTATAGACCACCCGGTCCAAAATCGCAGCTGTTACTATCATTGACGGACTTTATCTCCACCTTTACCCTTAACGGCAAACACTTTTTGCTGCTCGGGGTTTTCAACCTCTGGGCCAACTCCTCACAAGACCCCGTTGCCGACGCCTGTATTGACCAACTGGAAGGATTAGGGCTACAACAACTAGTATGTGGGCCCACACATGCTTCAGGTCACACACTCGATCTTATTTTCAGACAAAATCTTGGAAAATGAACCGTTGCCATGGACTGATCACCATGCAATTAAATTCATTATTTCGGAAATCCCCCCCTTAACAAAAACATCAAAACCAGTGACAACACACTGGACTAGATGTCAGAAGAAGCTCCACTCGGAACTCTTCAAAACCACGTTAAGGGGAAAAATAAAAACAATTTAGCCGCATCAAACGGCTGAAGAAACACTGGATGCCATAAATGCAGCCCTATTACAGTCTGCTGACTTAATAGCGCCGAAATGCAAAACTTGCATCCGAAAAAATTCCTCCAGCTGGTTCAACAACCAACTGGCGTTACTGAAGTAAGAGCGCAGAAGGGTGGAAGCCGCCTGGAAAAGAAGCTCCTCAGAGGAAAACCTCTCCCTCTACAAAGCAATATCAAAAAAATACCACAAAGAAATCTTCAAAGCCAAGAAAAATTATTTTTCCAAGGCTATCAACAGCACCCTTAATCGCCCCCGTGAACTCTTCAAGCTGGTCTCTCAGACCATGAATCCAGGTTGTCTTGAAGTCCCCAACTCTGACACCCAAGAATTTTGCAATGATTTATCGGATTACTTCATTAATAAAATTGGGGAAATCCGAGAAAGCATTCAGCAAAACAATACCCCCCTTAACTCCCCCCGCAATTGTTCACACAATACCCACAACAATCCACCACAATCAGGTAAGTTCACGCTGGAACCCATCTCTATCCATGCCACAAAGAATATCATCAGTGCTTTGCGTAACGGCACAGCACCGAATGATATCATCCCCACTAAACTGCAGAAGGAATGCGCCGACATCCTGGCACCTCCTATCACGCAGCTTATAAACCAATCTTTCAAGGAGGGCATAGTGCTCTCTAAGTTGAAAGAGGGCATAATCCAACCCATCTTGAAGAAACCCACACTGGACCCCAAGGACCCACTCCACCGCCGTCCCATAACATGCCTAAATGTACTCTCAAAGGTAATGGAAAAAGTAGTGGTGCAACAGCGCAACAGCATCTAGATACCCACAACCTACTTGATCCATTCCAATCTGGCTTCCGTCCCGGACACGGGACGGAAACAGCATTGCTTAAAATATGGGATGACGCTCTCGAGGCCGCAGAGGAGGGAGAATCTTGTCTTCTGGTTCTGTTGGACCTAAGCGCAGCTTTTGACACGGTAGACCACAAACTATTATTGAAACGGCTAACTGAAGTAGCCAGAGTTGCAGAGGGCGATTTATCTTGGTTCTCCTCTTTTTTGGAAAACCGATCTCTAACAGTGAAGTTAGGACCTTTCACTTCTGAGAAACGCACATTATCGTGCGGAGTCCCTCAAGGATCCCCCCTGTCGCCGGTGTTATTCAACATCTATCTTCGTCCTCTTTTTGAAATCATCAGCAGCCAAAAAATTCTCTATCACTCATATGCAGATGACACGCAACTATATTTCCGCATTTGCAATAGAAAGGATCACCACCTCAATCTAGAGACATGCCTCTCTTTGATAGAGAACTGGATGACAAAGCGTTACCTTAAATTCAACGGAGCAAAAACAGAACTTCTCCTGTTTCACGCCAAGGGTATGAAACAACCTGCAACAACTTGGACCCCCCCGCCCATTCTGGGCAAAATCATCTCCCCTAGCGCCAAAGTCAAAAGTCTCGGGGTCATCTTCGACTCCGACATGACAATGGACGCACAAATAGGGTCTGTAGTCAGCGGATCACATCATCTGCGTCGCCTACTACGTAGACTGACTCCATTTATTCCCAAAGAAGACATAGCAGTCGTAGTGGGAACAATTGTGAACTCCAGACTGGACTATGCTAATGCCCTGTACCTCGGACTCCCAAAGTACCAGATCGCTCGTCTGCAAGTCGTTCAAAATACGGCCGCCAGACTGGTGACTGGGAAAAAGCCCTGGGAATCAATCTCACCTTCACTGAGAACCCTTCACTGGTTGCCAGTAAAAGACAGAATTGCTTTTAAAGCACTCTGTCTAACTCATAGATGTATCCATGGGAATGCTCCCCATTATCTATGCGAAAAAATAAAAGCCCATAATCCCAATCGCGTTCTGCGATCCACCAATCAAAATCTTCTTCAGATACCGAAAGCCAACTACAAGTCCAAAGGAGATAGAAGATTTGCGGTCCAAGGTCCCAGACTATGGAACGCTTTACCAACCAGCATTCGGTTGGAGGAAAACCACTTAGCCTTCAGGAAAAAGATCAAAACTCATCTCTTTTGATATCAAAGGAGACAGGTACATCCAGCGCCCAGAGGCGATTCAGTTCGCATGTGTTGCGCTATATAAGTTTCTCATTCATTCATTCATTCATTCAATTGAAGTGGTTGTAAACCTCAGACATGAAATATGAACAAAGCACATCCCTCTATAGTGTGTACTTGTCTCAGTCCAGAACATTAAGTGTCATTTCTATCTACTTCCTCCGTCCTCTGCATGAGTCACTTCTGACTCGTTTTTCTGTCACCAAGTGAATAAAGGTGACAGGGGAGGGACCTCCAGCTGACTGACAGCCTCATCTCTGTTCCTGTGTGAAGGGGGTGTGTCCCTTTCCTCCAATCAGCTCTGCAGAGTGTAACTTCAGCTCTCTGCCCCTTGTTTCTGAACACTCAGACAAGCTTTATAGATTCTAGACTTTGAACAGATGTAGAGAACAGAGGGCTGCAGATAAACATGTACAACTGATGTAGGAGGATTTGTTTCAAATTGGTTTATCACGATAGCATTAGAAGACCCGATCTCGAAGGGAGGAGTCTAGGATGGCGCGCTCTGTCCGGCGGAGCAGCTAGATGGGAGCTCTCAGTCCCCAGCCCGGCTCACCTCTATGGAATGATTGAATGGGGTTTTTCTCCCTCTCCGTGTCGGGCCCCCCCCCTCTGCTCCGCACTGAGCCTCCCCTCTCCCTCCGCCAGATCATGTGGATCCGGACCCGGCCGGCTGAGCACGGCGTGGTGTGAGGGAAAGCTGATTCGCACTGGAGCAGTGACTGAGCGAGCGGCGCTGGTGCTTGTGGAGAGGCTGGGGGCATGGAGGCTGCTCGGGCACAGCTCGCAGAGGGGCCGGGTGGAGCAAAATATTGAGACGACCGGGGCTTCGGACACGGCGGATGCGGTCGGAGGTCTATGGGGATTGTGTGCATGGATGGCGAAGGAGAGCCGCAGGCAACACTGAACGGACCACAGCCCTGCAGCAACAGGGAACAGCGAACCTGCAAGATCAGAGCAGGAGGAGGGTTCCTCACTCCTCGCACCCCAAATATACACGCATACTAGTAAATAGTAATGCAGCCTCTCTCAGGCTAGCTGGTTTCATCCCTCTTCCTTTGAGGCAACAAACTGGTGAGTAAATTGTATTTCTTAAATCAAAAGGAAAAGACTGTTGGGACATGAGGTATATGTTCAGAAGAAAGGTAAAATACTTAGAAAACCTGACTTTGATTTGAGCGTCCTGTGACACTGCTTACTTGCACTTTTTTGATATAGTATTGATACCCTGAACTTTCTAAGTCCTTTGTAAACAGATTTATATACTAAAAATACACCAGAAAATTATATGAGTATAGCACGCAAAGCACCTTGAAAATTCACTCTCTGTATATGCGTTGTTAAACAAACACCAGTGTTGGATCGAAAATATTAAATATAGCAAAGATATATTTTAAGAAGGAAGAAAGAGAAAACAATCCTATCTATACTCTCTACTGTGCATGAGACCTGTGTAACGGTGTAACGGTGAAACCGTGACCTATCATTTGATTGCGTTTACTAATATGGTAAAAGTAGGGTAACTCTGGATATGTCATACTAAAACAGGGTGGAAGACTGTATTAAAATGGAAAATCAGGCCCATTAAAAGGGCACAAACAGGTTTTTTTTTTATCTCTCTTTTTTTTCTTCCCCAGAGGTGTTTTTTGGGAGCTGTCTGCAGTTCAATACAGCAGAGAAGTCGCCTAGGTCTCTCTCTTCTTTCCTTCCCCTTTTTTCTTCCCCCCCCCCCAGCATTGCGGTGTACATAATTTTATATAGTGGCTTCACTCCTAATCCGATTTCTTACAGACTCACGGTATATGTTTTGATACCACCCTTCCCCATTCAAAGATTTCAGAAGTTAAAAAAATTTCAGCAGCCACCCCCAGGCCCACTATTAGGTACAGGTTACAGACTGGACTACTGAGGAAACCAGAGGAGTGAAGGATGAGTACAAGGGGAGAAGGAGCGAGAGGTGGGGCAATCTCAAAATCCCCCCAGCTAAGCCAAAGCCCGGGCCTGATGAATAAATTTGTGTCCTATGGGGGAAGCAGAGACAAACAGGCCATGGAAAAACAACAAGGTGTTAAAGGTAGCCGGAAAAGACAAGAAAAAAAGAGTTGGGAGAGGGGATACGGAGGATTAATACAGTAAGTTAAAAAGCGGGATATGGGGATAGGGGACCCTGGGAGTACTCCGCCACCCTTGTCCTAGGATTAGGGGAAAGGAGATCGTGCCAAATAGAACTCCACCTTAGCTAGAGGAGCAAAAGAGCGCTAAGAGCGCCAAAGAGAAAAGTCTCTATATGAAGACCATAGGGTCAAGGTACAATCACGGGAGAGGGGGTGGGAGGGGGGATGGGAAGAGGACTCGGATCTGTGTATCTTGTAACAAAAAAACATATATCTGTCTGAAAAGCGAAAAAATAAGAGAAAGACATGTCTAACATAAATTTTATAAAATATAGTGTGAGAGGCCTTAGCTCCCCAGAAAAAAGTCATAAGGTATTAAGAGAGGTTGAAAGGTATTCTGCAGAAATAGTCTTCTTGCAGGAGACACATATAACATTAGACTCCAATGCGAGACTCTATTCTCGGGCAATCCCAACCTGGTACTACGGTGACTCTCCAAAGAAGAGAGCAAAGGGGGTCGCCATAGGAGTAGGGAAGAACATCTCTTTTAAGGAAGAAGAAAGGAAAGTCGACCCAGAGGGTCCCTATTTGTTTTTGAGAGGGGTCCTCCAAGGGAAAAAATATACGCTTGCAAATATATATTGCCCTAATAGACACCCTCAAAAATACCTCAGGGGGATTCTGAATGCCCTAATGGACTTTAAACAGGGCTTTGTAATCCTAGCAGGAGATTTACATTTTTCAATGGAACATCATCTTGACAGTACGTCCGGTGCACAGATGCGAGATACCAAACAACTCTGATTATTAAGAAAAAAAATGTTCAACCAGCAATTAATAGATCCATGGAGGGTCACACATCCAAATAAAAAAGACTATACATACTACTCGTCTGTGCATGGTACATACTCAAGGCTAGATTATATGATGGTAGACCACAAGGTATTGGAATATGTAATTAAAACCTCAATAGGTTTAATATCAATTTCAGATCACGCACCGGTATTAGTGAAAATAAGATTCAATGAGATAGAGCAAAGAAAAGGAACGTGGAATTTAAACGAAGAACTTATAGAGGATATAGAAGTAAGCAAGGCAGTAAAAAAAAGACTTGGAACAATACTTTGTGTTAAACAACACACCAGATGTGAGTGTGGCGACAATATGGGAAGCCCACAAGGCGTACATTAGAGGGAAGTTCATTTCCATAGGGGCAGGGAAAAAGAAGGCAAGAGAATTAAATATGAAAAACTTAACAATGGAGCTATATGAACTCGAGCAAATACATAAAGAACGAGGAGAAAGTGAAGTACATCAGAAAATAGTGATAAAGAGGACCCAGCTTAGAGACTTGATGAAATATGAAACCAGAAAAATATTCTAAAATGTTGTAAAAGAAAGATATAAGTGGGGGAACAAACCAGGGAAATATCTAGCCTAGTATCTAAGAAAAAAAAAACATAAATTATATCGAAAAAAAAAAAATCAGGGAGGGCAGATGAAATATAAAACTTCTGAAATTGCAGGAGGTTTTCCAGACTTTTTACAGCACATTATATTCTATTTGAACCAAGGAGACTCAAGAGCAGGAAGAAATCAGAAAAATTTAAATTAAAGAATATCTATATAAGAATAAGAATAAGAAGTTAACCTACCAAAGTTATCTCAAGAGGACGTTGAATCCCTAGAGGATCCAATTACTCAGGAGGAAATCTTTAAAGGCTTTCAGGAAACGCCAGGGGGTAAGAGCCCAGGTCCGGATGGCTTGCCGATTAAGTACTACAAAAAATGTAAAGAACTTTTGGTCCCAGAGCTGTGCAATTATTTTAACAAAATAGGTAAAGAAGAAGAAATAAGAAAAGAATCTCTTCTTGCCAACATTTCTATTATTCCTAAAATTGGGAAAGACAGAACTTTGTGTTCCAGCTATCGCCCAATAGCATTGTTGAATGCCGACATAAAGGTATATGCAAAAATATTGGCAACAAGGATAAAAATATTAATGCCTGACCTGATAAACATAGATCAGGCAGGTTTTGTAAAAGGCAGGGAAGGGAGAGATTATAGCATAAGAACTATATTGTTACTACAGCAAGACAAAAAGAAGAAACCCCCAGTCGTACTCATGTCAATACATGCTGAAAAAGCATTTTACAGAGTCGACTGGGGGTTTATGATGGACACCTTACGGAGCATAGGCCTGGGACTTAGATTCATGAAATGGATAAAAAATTTGTATAACCACCCGACGGCTAGGGTAAAGGTCAATGGGAGTGTGTCGTCTGTGTTTGAAATGAAAAATGGAACCAGACAGGGGTGCCCGCCCTCACCCCTCCTATATGTAATATCACTGGAACCACTACTGGCTAAAATTCGGAAAAATCCGGATATAGGAGGGGTGAGAGTGGGGGAGGATGAACACAAGGTGGCAGCGTACGCAGACGACATACTCCTATATTTGGCCAAACCCAGACTTTCATTGCCTAATGTAATAAAATAAATAAAAAAATATGGGGAACTCTCTAATTTTAAAATAAATCCTATAAAAACGGTTATCTTGAATCTGGGGAGAGATAAAAAAGAAGAAGAAGCACTACAGAAAGAATTCCCATTTACTTGGGAAAAAGAAACTTTAACATAATTAGGAATAAAGATCACACCCACATTTAAAAAACTCTATCTGGCCAATTTTGTTCCCTTAATTAATGAAATAAAACAAGATTTGAAAAGATCCTACCGATCTCCTGGATCGGTAGGATCAATGCTTTTAAAATGATGATACTACCAAAAATAATCTATAAATTTCAAATGATTCCCATAAGAATACCACAAAGTTTTTTTAAGATAATTAAAACAGTAATATTGAAATATATTTGGCAGGGCAAAAAGACCAGAGTAAACTATACATTCCTTAGTAGGAAAAAAAAAGCGGTAGGTTGGCTCTCCCAGATATAAAAAGGTATTACTATGCAGTAATATTGGCAAGGTTAGCAGAATGGACAAATACACACACACTAAAAAGAAGTGGGTACAGAATGAAAGATATACTAAGCGCAACACAATTACCGTATTTATCGGCGTATACCGCGCACTTTTTTGCCCTGAAAATCAGGGCAAAATCGTGGGTGCGCGGTATACGCCGATACCCGCTTTCCCGCGTCAAGTTTGAATACTGCGCCGACATATACCGAGCGCAGTACACTCGTGTATTGTCGGGCAGTCTCGGCTCCTCCCGCGCTGACGTCCTGGACTTACAGGACGTCAGCGCGAGAGTAGCCGAGCATTGCCGACAATACACGAGTGTACTGCGCTCTGTATATGTCGGCGCAGTTTTCAAACTCGGCGCGGGAAACGAGCGGGGAGGACGCCGCAGAAGGACGCCGGACCCGATGAAGAGGACACCCGAAGCAGCAGACGGACGCCGGACCTAGGGTTGCCACCTCATCCCTTTAAAAAGGAACACATCTGAATTACACAGATTCTGAGGCTAATTTAATGCAGATAAGGCACCAAGTGAGTTTAATTACCACCTTAATCAGCCACAGAACCTGTGTAATTCAGATGTGTTCCTTTTTAAAGGGATGAGGTGGCAACCCTAGCCGGACCCGACGATGGACGCCGCACAAGACACCAAAACTGTAAGTCCACAGGATTTGGGGCAACTTTAGGGGTGCGCGGTATACGCGGGAGCTCGCTATACCGCGATAAATACGGTAAATAAGAATGTGTGGATACCACCTAAAGCTAGAAAATTGGGCACGGACACTCACAATATAACAAAGAATGTATTTAAAATATGGGACACAGTATATAGGCGGGAAAAATGGGAATACAACTCCCCTTTAATTTCACTAATTTTTCCACCAGGCAATAAGGACACAGTTGGGAAAACAACTGGGAGCTAAAAAATTTAAAGATATCACCACACAAGGTAAAATAAGTTTAAGACCAGATATAAAAACAGTAGAAGGTGATCAATATTTGGGTGATTGGGAGTATTTTCAGTTAAAACACTTTGTGAGCACTTTACCACAACCGATTAGGGATGATAAAACATTAAACCCAATAGAAAGATATGCAGCATTGATAAGCCACTGAAACATGGTATTTCACTGGTATATGGTATATTAACAGATATAGAGACGCAGGGAACATTGTCATGTGTAGAAAAGTGGGCAAATGACATGGGTAAAAGGATAGATGATTCACAAATGATAGGTGCAGTGTATGATTTTGCGTCTGATATTACTATTATTGAAGCAAACTACAAGTGTATGGTACGTTGGCATTTGACCCCAGTGAGAATGAGTAAAATACATTCAAACAATTCAGAGCTTTGTTGGAGGAATTGTAAGCAAAAAGGAACAACAATGCACATCTGGTGGGATTGCCCGAGAATACAAGAATACTGGGAGGAAGTATTGGAATTTATAGAAGAAATAACAGGGGAGAAGATCTTATGTAGTCCTTGGACTTGTTTATTCCATGGAACAAAAAAACAATATGGAACAACTTTGGTCCCTGTGCTGCTAAATGCAGCAAAGGGCCTAATTCCAAAAAATTGGCTACACCCAAAGAGGCCATAATCAATAGAGTGGATAGAGCGAGTAGACTACATAGCAGAAATGGAGTATCTTGCTCGAGGGGAGATCGGAGGAGAAGACAGATATAGAGAGATATGGGAGAAATGGAGAGTTTTTAAAACATCAGAAAAATTTGTACAGGGAATGACAGAAACAGACAGGTGAGAAAACAAATAAATAAGTTAAACATCAACTAGGAGAGGGAGGAAATAAAAGGAAGAGGCAAGTTAATACCTCAGGTCTACACTGCCCCGAGGGGAGGAGGTTACACAATATAACTGTTTATTTAAAAATGAAAGATGAAGAATTAAAAAAAAAGAAATTACACAAATAATCAAGGAGAAAAAAGAAAAAACAATAATAATGAAAGAACCACATATGATGCGAAGCCACAGAAGAGACGTTATGGGTGGACGAACCGTGAGCAAGTCTCGCTGTCCTTTGTTGGTGGAGTCTGAAGTGGAAAAAAAACAATTGGTGTATCACTTGAGGTCAGTCACTACAATGGGTATATGGAAGGGTTTACAACCACTTTAAACACCAACCATCGATTGAACATGGAAAATGCTGCATCTTGCCTTGTTTTGCAAATATTTTTATTGGGTTTTCACAAAGAAAAGTTAATGGGACTGTCATGGACCTTGGAATGCTGAAGTGTATCTCTCTGAAAGCTGTTACACAGTGGGGGGTCTTCTTCCCTGTCTTAAAGCCCCAGAGGGCTCCATTGTTCTGTGTCTGGCTATTGTGTACATTGATTGCCCCCTGGGGCTTCTGTCTCAATACACATAACAGTCCCTCCATTCAAGCTATCGGACCAATCCCTGCTGACTCATGTTCAAGTCCTCATTTGCATGCCTAAGAGGACCTGAAGGAGAACTCCATGTACTTTACAATTGACCAATAGGAAAGCGATTGTTGGGGGTGGGATGTTCCAAATTCTGTTTAAAAGTGTGTTGTGTACTTCCAATAAAGGTCTTCCTGTTTGAACTTACATACAGCCTGCCTGGTGTTTGTTCTAATGGATCCCGAACGGCACATAGCTGTAGTTCGGATCCCGGAGCCTTGGATGACCGAACCATCAGAAGTTGCGATCTGCAAGCTGACTCACTAGTAGCAGAGGAGTGTCGGGAGAGCGGAAGCGAGCGAGCAAGGGTCTCGTTACAGGGACACTAAAGGAATCTTTTTTTAGCTAAATAGCTTCCTTTACCTTACTGCAGTCCTGGTTTCATGTCCTCATTGTTCGTTTTTGCTCTGATGTTGCTGTAATTCTGCTCTGTTCTGGACACTTCCTGGTTGTCTGTTTTCTGATGACCACAGTACTGGGAGTTTCTAGTTTAATTTTCCAAACCATCACTGCTCTATGGCTCTGTCTAGCACAGAGGCAGGATAACATGCAAAAACGAAACTAGATGCAAAAACAAAACTAGATGCAAAAACAAAACTAGAGGCACATTATATGATTGATGTTTATCTATTTTTAATCAATTTTAAAAGGAATCAGTTTACTATTATGTCTCTATACCCTGCAAACAGTCATTTCGGCAAAAAAATAATTCCTTTACAACTCCTTTAACAAAGATACATTTTTCATATGACAGAACCAATATTAAAAATACAAGGTATGAGTTGTATATATTATCATCAGAAGGGTTGACCCTTCTACCTGAACACCCCTACTGGGAACATACTGTGCCCCGGGGGTTAAGGGCACCCCCTCCGAGTTTTTAACATTTCAATTATTAGATTTCCATACCTTCAGAATATAGTTATATTAGAAGCAGAAATACAGGAGAGACCGTACCAAACATTTAACTTTTGGAAAAGACCCGTATCATATTGTTAGAGTGTGGTTCTGTTATGTTTAGCCATTAGGGGTTTCTATGTTGTTCTTTTATTCATCAACAGGGTGACACAAGGCCCATGTGTTCCCGCAAGAATTAAAGTTGGAGAGATTTTGAGATCTTATTGCAAAGTATTTTTCATATGTGTAAGGAGTATATTACCTCTGTATTAATTCTATAGACGTTATTCCACTGCATAGCTTGGTGTCAACTACAAAGACAAGGGGGGAAGTCCCCCTCTATATAACCCCTCCCATATGGAGATTATTTCAGTTTTATAGCAAAGCAATAAGTATCCCAACTTAAACATATCAATATGTATCCCAATTAGAGGGGCGGGAGCTCCGTGTCCCGTGATGTACTCCAAGAAAAGGATTTTACAAGTAAGCTGTTTAAAAAATACAATTTTCTTTTTCGTACATCACGGGACACAGAGCTCTGTTAATTACTTAGTGGGATGTCCCAGAGCAATGCTTAACTTGAGGGGAGGGAGACACAGATCAAAAAAGCAGATCGCCATTGGACATGAGGACCTATACTGCTGCCTGCAGGCGGTATCCTCATGCCCCCTTACATCCACTTGGTAGAACTTTGTGAACGTATGGACTGAAGACCAGGTTGTAGCCTTACACATCTGAACCATGGATGCCTGGTGATGCACTGCCCATGAAGCACGTACAGCTCTGGTTAAGTGCGCTTTCACCCGAAAAGGAGGAATCTTCTTCAAAGCATAGTTCTGAACAATAACTTGCCGAATCCACCTAGAGATAGAAGATTTTGATGCTACCTGGCCCTTTCTTGGACCTTCTGGCAGAGCAAACAGAACATCAGTTTTCCGTATCTGAGATGTTGCTTTCAGATAGAACCTGAGAGCTCTTACTACATCCAGAGAATGCAACAATTTTTCTTCCACGGAATGCAGATCTGGTTAAAAGTAGATAAATTGGATGGGAACAAATGCGCTATGTTTCAAATGTTGGAGTCTGGATTAATAAGCAGCAATTTATTTGTAAACAACAAAGAAAAATATGGAAAGGAGAGTAACTGTGCTAAACCAAAAATGTTATCCCAATGGAGAGAAACATATAAGGGGCATAAAGCCCAACGTATGTGTCGTACCTTAGTAGTGAACTAATAGCAAACTGTAAATAAATTAATATACCGTATTTATCGGCGTATAACACGCACAGGCGTATAACACGCACCCTAACTTTAAGGGGGAAGTTTCAGGGAAAAAACCTTCCAAAGCCCCCTGCGTATAACACGCAGGCACAGTTTACCCTCTATTTTCAGGGTAAAAAAAGTGAGCGTTATACGCCAATAAATACAGTACATCAAAGTGCAATAGTGCATATTGGCAACTGTGGCCTCAACCACTTAGGATTAGACATATGAGTGAAAATATGTGAATATAAAACCCTATCCATCCGTTATGAAATCAATCACCATTCAGGGGAGGATTGATGGATCATATATAGTACAAAAAAAAACAAAAACAATCAAATTCCAAAAACCAAAAATTAGATTCAAGGTGAACCGATTGGATGAAGTCCAAAGTCCATATGTAAATCTCAATAAGTGAAAAAAACAGTCCGTAGAGATTTGAAATTGAAAAACACCCGTGCACAGTTCTAATGGTGAATGCTTATGGTCCCAGCACACCGCATGTGAATCCACCACCGTAATCCAAAATCTGTTTACCAGATATAAAGGTCCTAATGGACCAGACCCAGCATATCACTCCAATAGGGGGCTAGATAATGGTGTATCCACGGTATGGTAAACTTCTCATATAGACTCAATTGCATGGATCATGTAAAAGAGAGAAGTGCTCCACATAGCATAAAGTCAGAGGTAATTTATTTAAATAAACAAGCACGCAGGTAAACAATTCACATTTAGCAGATAGTAAAACAGCATCAAGCCTGTAGCGCCGGCCGAACGCTAGCAGGAAGAACCGCTCGTGTAGAGAATAGCAGCGATGAGGGGGATGACGTCAGCACGTTGCTCACATGCTGAGCAGACAAATCTCGCTCCGGTGTCCGCTCCATTAAAGGAAACGTCCACCTTTTTCTTTTAGGATCCTGGAAAGCATTGCAGCCATGATGTGCTGATGTCTGGTGCTATGTAGGACTGTCTCTGTAATCTGTCTGCCTGTACATTGTATGGGAAGGCATTTACAGTGACAGGAAGAACCAATCATCTACCAGAGAGCTCAGCAGCGGTGTGGGAGTTCATTGAAAACTACAAGCCGACATCGGCAAAGGACAGAACTCTGTGAATGAATGGCATGGCCACACTCTTTTCATAAAGTGACAGCCGGTACGGGAAACTTCTCACCGCACTGCTGTCACACAGAGGACTCGGATCTCTGAGCCGCTGCAGGAACAGGAACATCTAACATCTTCCCGAAGGTGAACATTTCCTTTAACCCTTTCACTGACAGTGCTGTATTTGAGTTTTTGCCCACATTTTTTAAAAAAAAATAAGGCCCGAAGATTATATAAAACCCCAAAACATTTTAAATTTTCTGAAAGCAGACACCCTAGAGAATAAAATAGTGGTAGTTCCAAATTTTTATGTCACACAATATTATTGCAACAGTCTAGGAAATGCAAAATATCAGTAAAAAACACGCTAAGGGGCCCAAAAACAAAATCAATTACCAATTTTTTTTGTAGAATATAAAAGTTGAGGTTGCACCGAGTAAATAGATACCCAACATGTCAAATCTTAAATTTGTGCAGTATACAGGCGGTGCAAACAATCCAGGGACTATGGCCCGGATTCAGGTAGAGCGGCGCATCTTTGTGCCGGCGTAGTGCATCTCATATGCGCTACGCCAGCGTAACTCTGAGAGGCAAGAGCAGTATTCACAAAGCACTCGCCCCCTCCGTTGCGCCAGCGTATCGTAAATTGGCCGGCGTAAGCCCGCCTAATTCAAAGTAGGGAGGTAGTGGGCGTGATCTATTAAAATGAAGTGTGACCCCATGTAAATGAAGGGCTGAACGAACGGCGCATGCGCGCGCATGCTCAGAATCACGTTGAATTTACTTCCTAAGATACGACGGCTCAATGCCTACGACGTGAACGTAACCTACGCCCAGCCCCATTCACGTACAGCTTACGTAAACTATGTAAAATCCGACGACTGTTCCGTCGTTCATACCTTTGCATGGGATGCGCCTCCAATAGGTGGAATAACTTTATGCCGGACGTACGCCTTACGTAAACGGCGTATACTACTGCGACGGGCGCAAGTACGTTCGTGAATCGGTGTATCTTGGTCATTTGCATATTCAACGCGTAAATCAATAAAAGCGCCCCTTGCAGCCAGCGTAAATATGCGCCCAGGCTCCGACGGCATAGGAAACTTACGTCGGTCAGATGAAGCCACAATTCAGGCGTATCTAGCATTGAGAATCAGGCGCAGAGATACGACGGCGCATCTGTGCACTTACGCGGCGTATAGAAATATACGTCGGCATAAGTGCTTTAAGAATCCGGGCCTAAAGGTTTGTTGTTGAGTAGAATCTGTTTGTAATTTTGAACTGGTACTTTTTTAAAGTGTAGCTCCAGCCAAAAAATCTATTTTTAAGCTTTTCTGAAAACTTAGAGAAGGGTTATCACCCCTGTAACATTTGTTTTGCTGTCTGTGTGCATCTGTTCAGAAGACACTCACTTTCTGTCTCAATGACAAATGATATTTTGAAATTTTTTTTTTTTTAGTTAAACAAGGATTGGTGATAAAGTATCAGTGGACAGGAGACACCTCTTATGCCGCGTACACACGATCACTTTTTGTGATGAAAAAAATACATTTTTTATCATGAAAAAAAAATGACATTTTTCCAACTTCATCATTAAAAATTATGTTGCCCACACACCATTGTTTTTGAAAAATAATGAACAAAGCGACGGCACTCTGGGGCCTCGTACACACGACCGAACATGTCTGCTGAAACTGGTCCGTGGACCAGTTTCCGCGGACATGTCCGACTGTGTGTAGGGCCTACCGGACCGGATTCCTGGCCGAGCAGACAGGTTTCCAGCGGACAAAAGTTTCTTAGCATGCTAAGAAACTTGTCTGCTGGAACCATGTCCGTCGGACATGTCCGATGGTCAGTATGACTCATCGGACATGTCCGCTGGTTATGACGTATAACCAGCGGCCCAGAAATCCTGCGCATGCGTCAAAGCATTAAACTTCTGCGTCAGAGAACGTCGGTGTCGTATATGTCACCGCGTTCTCTGTCCGCGGGGATTTTGGTTTGATGGTGTGTACAACCATCAGACCAAAATCTCCCAGCAGACATGTCCGATGAACATGTCTGGCCGTGTGTACAAGGCCTAAAGGGGAAGTTCTATTCGTCTTGAGGCTGCTTTTAGCTGGTTACTTGTTAGTAAAAGACGATTCGTGCTTTTTTGTCTGTTACAGCGTGATGAATGTGCTTACTCCATTATGAATGGTAGTTTTACCTCCCGTCTCATAACTTGCTTCTGGGCATATGCGGGTTTAAAACTTCGTTTTTGCCCACACACGATCATTTTTTACGACACAAAAAATGACATAAAATTTTTTTTTTTTTTTTGGTCATTTTTCAGAAGACAGAAAATGATGTTTAGCCCACACACGATCATTTTAAATGACGTTTTTAAAAATTTTATTTTTTTTTCATCAGAAAAAGTGATCGTGTGTACGGGGCATTACAAAAGAGAATTTCCCTTCCTAGGGGTAGATTTCCCCTCACTTCCTGTTGTCTCCTGTTTGCAAGAAGGAGTCATTTGTAAGTTGGATGTTTGAAAGTAGGGGCCTGCCGTGTATATACTCTGCATAAATTTGGGCCCTAGGTGTTGGTGTTGCCACAACACTGTAAGCCCTCACAGTTATGCCCTGTACACACGATTGGTTCGTCTGATGAAAAAGAACCAATGGATTTTTTCATCAGATATCCGATGAAGCTGACTTTCATCAGTCTTGCCTACACACCATCGTGGTGACGTAAAACACAATGACGTGCTGTGAAAAATGAAGTTCAATGCTTCCGAGCATGTGTCGACTTGATTCTGAGCATGTGTGGATTTTTGACTGATGGATTTCCCCATAGACAATCGTTTTTTTTATCGGTTTTTTAACCATACAAAAATTTTAAAATAGGTTCTATTTTTTTCACTGATGGGAAAAAAACTGATGGGGCCCACACACGATCGGTTTGTCCGATGAAAACGGACCATTTCTCTGTTTTCATCAGATGAACCGATTGTATGTACAGGGTTCTATGTCCTCACTGTTACTCTTGGTGGGCGCAGAAATGGTCCCTGCTGTGAAATATTAGATCAATAATTGTATTTACATGCCCCTGTTGACAGGGGCAGAAAAATTGGGCATTTGTTGGTGGTGGTGCTGGTGCCACAACACTGCAACCCCTCACAGATACTCTATTAGGAGTGCAGGAATGAGCCCGCAGCAAAGTATTGCATCAAAAATTGTAATTACACGCCCCTGTTAAACAGGGGCAGAAAAATTGGGCCTTAGACACTGGTGGCGGTGCCCAGAACCAAAAATGTTCTTACAAGCTATCGGCATGTTCATTGAGGAGGAAAAGGATAGTCACTCAGCATAACAGGATAGTCACTCAGCATCAGCATAGGCAGTCTTGAAGGGATCTGATATTTAAAAAAAAATATTCAGTTACATCAGCATCAGGTGCTTGGTAGCTGGTGGTGATCCAAGCCTGATTCATTTTTATGAAGGTCAGTTGATCGACCGAGTCAGTGGAGAGGCGCACCCTGTGATCGGTTACAAAGCATCCAGCTGATTGTGCATTCTGAAAGAACTCTGAATGCAGGACAAGCCAGTAGCTCAATTGCGTACTGTGCAAGCTCTGGCCAGTGATCCATCCTCAAGACCCAGTAAGCCAGAGGATTTTCGGTGGGAAAGGTGTCCAAGTCTGATCTTGCCCCTAGGTATTCCCGCACCATGTAAAACAGATGCTGGCGATTGTTGCTGGAACCGGTCATACCTTGGGTTGCGGACTAAAAAATTGTCTGAATGCTTCGGTCAGACGGCCACCTTCTCCACCGCTCCTTCTGTGACTCACCGAAGCCTCAGCAACATGTTGTTCAGGACCAGGATTTTGTAACCTCCCAGTCTCTGGGAAAGCGTTGCACAGACCTTTCTGCAAGGCCTCCCGAAGATGTTTCATCTTCTGTTCCCTCTGCGACGGCAAGATAAGGTCTGCAACCTTACTCTTGTAACGTGGATCAAGGAGGGTTGCCAGCCAGTAATGATCCCTCTCCTTGATAGCACGAATACGAGGATCTTTCCGCAGGCTTTGCAGGATCAGGGAGGCCATACAACGTAGGTTTGCTGAGGCATTCGGTGTGGAGTCCTCTGGGTCAGGACAACAGGATCCGCAGCCACCTCGTCCCAGCCACGTACAAGTCCATGGGGTTCTTGGGGCTGTAAATGATCCCTTGAAGACTGCTGCTGATGCTGAGTGTTAGGCTCCACCTCCATGTTGACACAATCCTCCTTCGCCTCCTCCTCGTCCTCTTCCTGTGTGATAGGCGGGCAAGCAGGAACACTGTCTGGATAAAGGGGGCCTTGAGAGGTAAGGAAGTCCTCCTCTTCCTCCCTCTGTTCTGCCTCAAGGGCCCTGTCCATTATTCCACCCAGCGTGTGCTCCAACAGGTGAATAAGAGGGACAGTGTTACTGATGCATGCACTGTCACTGCTCACCATCCTCGTGGCCTCCTCAAATGGTGACAGGACAGTGCATGCATCCCTGATCATGGCCCACTGGCGTGGGGAAAAAAACAAGCTCCCCTGACCCTGTCCTGCTGCCATATTGGAACAGATACTCATTGATGGCCCTCTGCTTCGTGTGCAGCCGCTGCAGCCTGGCCAACATAGAGTTCCACCTGGTGGGCATGTCACAGATTAGGCCGTTCTTGGCAGGTTGTATTCCCTTTGGAGGTCTGCCAGCCAAGCACTGGAATTATATGACCTCCGGAAATGCACACAGAGTTTCCTGGCCTGCTTCAGGACATCCTGTAAGCCCGGGTAACTGCCCAAGAACCGCTGCACCACCAAGTTAAGGACATGAGCAAAACAGGGCACATGGGTCAGTTGTCCCTGTCGCAGGGCAGAGAGGAAGTTGGTGCCATTGTCGCAAACCACCATTCCTGGCTTAAGCTGGCATGGCGTCAACCACCTCTGGGCCTGCCCCTGCAGAGCTGACAGAACCTCTGGTCCAGTGTGGCTCCTGTCTCCCACGCACACCAGCTCAAGCACTGCATGGCATCTCTTTGCCTGCATACCTGCGTAGCCCCTTGAATGCCTATGGAACACCGCTGGTTCCGAGGACACATCAGCACAGAAAGAGGCCACAGAGAAAGAAGAAGAGGAGAGGGTGGAGGAGAGAGGTGTGTCACAACCAGTAGTAGCATTTTGGAGGCGTGGTGGCGGAACAACCTCCAACACTACTGTACCTTCTCCTTTACGTCCTTCCCAGCTGCCAGCAGAGTCACCCAATGTGCCGTGAAAGATAGATAACGTCCCTGTCCATGCCTGCTGGACCATGAGTCAGCGGTAAGATGCACCTTACCACTGACCGCCCTGTCCAGCGAGGCATGGACATTGCCTTTCACATGGCGGTAGAGAGCCAGAATCGCCTTCTGTGAGAAAAAGTGTTGTTTGGGAACTTGCCGCTGAGGTATCGCACATTCCACAAACTTACGGAAGGCGGCAGAATCTACCAACTGATAAGGCAGCCGTTGAAGTGCTAGCAATTTAGCTAAGCTAGCATTCAACTGCTGGGCATGTGGATGGCTGGGAGAGAACTTCTTTCGGTGGTGCAGCAGCTGGGACAGGGAAATTTGCCTGGTACAATCTGACATCAGTGTACCGATATTAGATTGCCTGCAAGTACTTGGCTGTGACACACCTAATTCTACACCTTCGGTCCTATCAGTGCAGGCTTCAGAGAGGACTGAGGGTATAGTGGGGTTGGAGATCCCAGTTGATGAGGAGCAAGGAGAGGTCCGCTTTGTTCTTTGGTGTGGGTCTTTGGGGTATGCTTGCCAACGAACTGCATGGCAGGTCGACATATGTCTGGTCAAGCATGTGGTGCCCAAGTGGGTGATTTTTTGGACACGCAAGATACGCTTGAGACATATGCGATCTGATGCACTTGTCTCAAAGCCCACACCAAAGAACTTTTGGAATAACGCTGAGAGACAGCAGCGCCCTGCACATGCGGAGCTCTGCGTTGTGATGCAGTCGGTGTGCTGCCCTTAAGCTGGCCCCTAAAGGGCATCCTGCCTCGTTGGAGATGTGCCTCCTCCTATCAGGCACCCACGTAGAGTCAGTGACCTCATCATCCCCTCCTCATCACTGTAGAAAACCTGGCAGTATGCTGCAGCTGGGGGAACATGACTGCCAGATTGCTGTCCTTCTTTGGCACCCCCTCTCTCTGCGTTCACGTTACTGCCTTCTTCTAGCGGTGTACCACCATCGGAGCCTTCAAAACGCTGCACATCCTCCTGCAGCATGTACCCAACACTGTGGTAAAACAGTTCGGGGGACTCCTCAAGAGGACATGGTGGGGCTCGGGAAGGAGTGACTAATGCCATTGAGCAGAGGCAAGAGCCCGTGTTGGCAGCTGCCTTGCCAGACAAAGTACCCTGAGCCTGGGTGAGAGAGGATGAGGAGGATGAGGACGGCTTGGTCATCCACTCTACCAAGTCTTCGGCATGTTGTGGCTCAACATGGCCAGCTGGTGATGAGGATGCACCATGTTGTTGCCTCTAGACACAGAGCCTGCTTGCCCTCTTATCGGCTCATGACTCTCTGCCTCTCCTTGTTGTCCTTCCAGACATACTAATGGCCTGCAGAGGACACAGACAGTACACCACGTGAAAGTACTTGCAGCAATATCCCCTGCCTGTATTAATATGAGCAGATCCCTGCTTCTAGGAGTAAATATGAGAAACACCAGCTTTACGTTAGGTGCACAATGTGCAGAGGACACAGACAGTACACACACACACCACGTAGCTTTAGGTGCACACTGCAGAGGACACAGACAGTACACCACATGAAAGTACTTGCAGCAATATACCCTGCCTGTAGTATTAAAGGATCACTAAAGGAATTTTTTTTTTTTAGCTAAATAGCTTCCTTTACCTTACTGCAGTCCTAGTTTCATGTCCTCATCGTTCGTTTTTGCTATGATGTTGCTGTAATCCTTCTCTTTTCTGAACTCCTCCTGGTTGTCTCCTTATGAAAAAAGTCATGGGAGCTTTTACTGTGTGTCTAAAACCCCTCAGAACCAATCAGTTACATTTTAAAAACAAACACTGCCCTGTATTGGCTCTGTGTCTCTGTACTTCACAGAAGAATGAAACTAGATGAAAAACGAAACTGAAACTACAGGCACATTATATGATTGATTTTTATCTATTTTTAAAAGGAATCAGTTAACTATTATGTCTCTATACCCTTTACAACTCCTTTAATATGAGCAGATCCCTGCTTCTAGGAGTAAATATGAGAAACACCAGCTTTACGTTAGGTGCACAATGTGCAGAGGACACAGACAGTACACACACCATGTAGCTTTAGGTGCACACTGCAGAGGACACAGACAGTACACCACGTGAAAGTACTTGCAGCAATATACCCTGCCTGTAGTATTAATATGAGCAGATCTCTGCTTCTAGGAGTAAATATGAGAAACACCAGCTTTACGTTAGATGCACAATGTGCAGAGGACACGGACAGTACACACACCACATAGCTTTAGGCGCACACTGCAGAGGACATAGACAGTACACCACGTGAGAATACTGCAGCTAGCACAATCACCTGCCTGCCTGTCAGTAAATTAGGAAGAGCGGATCTAGCTAAACTATACAGTGTATAAATATATGTACAACACCTGGGATGCATATATATCCTCTACACACTGTGGGGCAGATTCAGATAGATCTGCGGATCTTTAGATCCGCTAGATCTACCTGGTTTACGATCCGCCGGTGCAATTTAGCGAGGCAAGTGCATGATTCATAAAGCACTTACCTCGCAAACTGCACCGTCGGATCCTAACTCCCCCCGGCGGAATGCAAATTCCGCGGCTAGGGGGAGTGTACAATTTAAATCAGGCGCGTTCCCGCGCAGATTTAACTGCGCATGCGCCGGGGCGAAAAAGCCCAGTGCGCATGCTCCAAATGACGTCGCTACGACGTCATTGTTTGCGGCGGGTACGTCGTTTGTGGCCATCGGTATTCCCGATCGCGGTACGCAAACGACGTAGAAAATTAAAAAATCGGCGCGGGAACGTCGGCCATACTTAACATTAGCTACCCCTCATAGAAGCAGGGGTAGCTATCCGCCGGAAAAACCCGAACGCAAACGACGTAGAAAACGAGCGACGGGCGGGCGTACGGACGTGAATCGGCGGTTTTCCTCATTTGCATATGCGACGGGTAAAAAATCGCGACGACACCTAGCGACCGGCGGGAGATTACAGCCTAAGATTCGACTGGTGTAAGTCACTTACACCAGTCGGATCCAAGGGAGATCTATTCTTATGAATCAGTCGCATAGCTCCGACGGTGGGATCTCACAGATCCGACCGTCGGGTCTCACAGATACGACGGCGGATCAGGAGATCCGCCGGCGTATCTCTATCTGAATCTGCCCCTGTAACTCTAACTGACTAGCCTCCCTGCTCTATCTTCCTGCAATAAATGACACTCTCTCTCTCTCTGTCTGTCTTCTCTTAACCACTGCAACACACTACACAAGGCCGACCTGCAGGTGGCCTTTTATAGTGTGGGGCGTGTACTAAACCCCCTGAGCCATAATTGGCCAAAGCCACCCTGGCTTTGGCCAATTATGGTTTTCCGTTTTCTTCAAGCTGTGATTGACCAAGCATGCGGGTCATAGGGCATGCTTGGCCAATCATCAGCCAGCAATTCACTGCGATGCCGCAGTGAATTATGGGCCGTGGGACGCGACTTGAATTTGGCACGAACGGCACATAACGTTCGTATTTCGACAAACTGTCGAACATACAATGTTCGACTCGATGACACGAAGCTCAGCCTTAGTCACCAATGTAAGGGACCACTACACTGACATAAGGGGATCCTTCTTCCATTGGTCACTAATGTAAGGGACCACTACACTGACCACTGATATAAGGGGATCCTTCTCTCATTGATCACCAATGTAAGGGCCCACTACACTGACCACTGATATAAAAAGATCCTTCTCTTATTAGTCAATGATGTAAGAAACCACTACACTGATCACTGATATAATGGATCCTTCTCCCATTGTTCACCAATGTAAGAGAAGACTCCACTGACCATTAATATAAGAAGAGTCTTCTCTTACTGGTCACCAATGTAAAGGATCACCACACTGATAAAAGGGGATCATTCTCCCATTTGACACCAATGTAAGTCACCACTAAACTGACAAATGGGTTTGTACTGAAATATGGCAGCTTCCTACTCATGCTGGTTGTTTGGGGGCCACAACTGCCATTGCATCGAAAACATGGTGAGACAACAAATACAGCGGGATCGTGGAGGAGATGTTGATGTCAGTGTGGAAATGGACAGAACATGGGATGATGACACTGAAAGAACAATGTGGCTTCATTCTACGATATTTCAAGGAGAGAACGGTACAGGAGAGACTTTTCTCTCTAATTAATGTCAGTAAAAGACCCGGAGAAAGCCTGTTCTGTGTTCTGAAAGAGCAGATGGAACATTTCTCCTGGTGTGTTCTTATTATTATTACTACTACTATATACCTAGTGACTGTGAAACTGACATGGTTCTACCTGACCACCGCACTCTATACACAGGGCTGTATATGACGTGTTCCTGACCACTTCACTCTATACACAGGACTGTATATGACATGTATCTGACCACTTCACTCTATACACAGGACTATATATGACATGTTCCTGACCACCACACTCTACACACAGGACTGTATACGACATGTTCCCGACCACCGCACTCTATACACAGGACTGTATATGACATGTTCCTGACCACCGCACTCTATACACAGGACTGTATACGACATGTTCCCGACCACCGCACTCTATACACAGGACTGTATACGACATGTTCCCGACCACCGCACTCTATACACAGGACTGTATATGACGTGTTCCTGACCACCGCACTCTATACACAGGACTGTATACGACATGTTCCCGACCACCGCACTCTATACACAGGACTGTATATGACGTGTTCCTGACCACCGCACTCTATACACAGGACTGTATATGACATGTTCCCGACCACCGCGCTCTATACACAGGACTGTATATGACATGTTCCCGACCACCGCACTCTATACACAGGACTGTATATGACATGTTCCCGACCACCGCACTCTATACACAGGACTGTATATGACATGTTCCCGACCACCGCGCTCTATACACAGGACTGTATATGACATGTTCCTGACCACTGCACTCTATACACAGGACTGTATATGACATGTTCCTGACCACTGCACTCTATACACTGGGCTGTATATGACATGTTTCTGACCACTGTACTCTATAATATGAGGGTTTCATTTGGATTTTGTGCAGAATGGGAACATCAAGATTATCTTTGAACTCATAAGTCCATGAGTATGATGTCAGTCATCAGTATGAAACCATGCCTAAGGGGTCTATATATAGAAAATTTGTTGGACAAATGTGAAGAGCTGTGATATATTTGGGCCATAATCTAATTAACACAGTGATTTTCTTTGATCATCAGCTCCATCTAGTGGTCATAATGGAGGTATATTTCTTGAAATACCTCCATCAGTAAAAAGAGCATCACACAGCATTATGGCCACTAGATGGAGCCAATTATATCGGATGATATGATATCGGAGAACTGGAGAAAGTGCAGAGAAGAGCAACCAAACTGATAAGAGGCATGGAGGAGCTCAGCTATGAGGAAAGATTAGAAGAACTAAATCTATTCACTCTTGAGAAGAGGAGAATTAGGGGGGATATGATCAACATGTACAAATATATAAGAGGTCCATACAGTGTACTTGGTGTTGAGTTATTCACTTTACGGTCAACTCTGAGGACAAGGGGGCACTCTTTACGTCTAGAGGAAAAGAGATTTCACCTCCAAATACGGAAAGGTTTTTTCACAGTAAGAGCTGTGAAAATGTGGAACAGACTCCCTCCAGAGGTGGTTCTGGCCAGCTCAGTAGATTGCTTTAAGAAAGGCCTGGATTCTTTCCTAAATGTACATAAAATAACTGAGTACTAAGATTTGTAGGTAAAGTTGATCCAGGGTAAATCCGATTGCCTCTCGGGGGATCAGGAAGGAATTTTTTCCCCTGCTGTAGCAAATTGGATCATGCTCTGCTGGGGTTTTTTGCCTTCCTCTGGATCAACTGTGGGTATGGAGTTGGGTGTATGGGATTGTATTGTGTTTTTTATTTTGTTTGTTTATTTTTTTTGTGGTTGAACTGGATGGACTTGTGTCTTTTTTCAACCTGACTAACTATGTAACTATGTAACTATGTAATTATCAGAGAAAATATGTCTGATAATTGTCTTGGCTGGGCAAATGTGCGTCACATTCATTCTAAGTTTTTTTCTTCGAAATAGAACTCTTTTGTGAAATCTTACACCACAAAATGTACTCAGCCAATGAAAGGTAATGACTGCATTTTTATTTTTATACTGCTATCAATGGCCAACACGGTACAACACTTCATCCATGTCTTTGGTGATCTCTGATCTCCTTATGAACTGTTTCTTACATGATGAAGATCAGCCATGGAGTATATCTGAGGTGTATATCATGGTGTGCTTCTTCCCCACATGAGAGCTGTGATGTCACGCAACATTCATATACAAGACATTTCCCACACTCAAAGCACTAATACACCTCAAGGGTTGTGTGGGATCCCTGATGTACAGGAAGACAGAACAACATTGAGTAACATTTCCCTCACTCAGGACAGGAATACGGCTTCTTCCCCGTGTGAGATCTCTGATGTCTGTAAAGACTGGACTTATCTGCAAAACATTTCTGACACTTAGGACAGGAATACGGCTTCTCCCCTGTGTGCAATCTTTTATGGCTGTAAAGAGTGGACTTCCTTGAAAAGCATTTCCTGCACTCTGGACAGCTATATGGCTTCTCCCCCGTGTGAGATCTCTGATGTGTGTAGAGACTGGACTTCTGTGAAAAACATTTCCCGCACTCAGGACAGGAATACGGCTTCTCCCCTGTGTGAGATCTCTGATGTCTGGAAAGACTGGACTTCACTGAAAAATATTTCCCGCACTCAGGACAGGAAAATGGCTTCACCCCCATGGGTTCCTCAGGATAAGAGGAATACGATGGTCCATCTACACTGTGTGGTGCCAGATGGACATTTGAGGTAGTCGGGTTTTCTCCTGGACTATACTGTGTGATGTCCTCATCTTCTACTTTACAGTCTGGAGACAAAGTGAGACAATCCTCTGAGGTTTTCCTCATCTCCCGTCCATCTACTAAAATAGAAATAAAAAGATTATTACTAGACATGAGCAGATTGGTTCCCCTAAACCAGGACTCCTCCCACATCAGGCAGCTTTGTCTCGGAGGATCTTATAATTCCCCCTCCTCGGCTCTCCTCTGACGTCAGCTCCCCACTGATCTCAGCCCCGCCCGCTGCTACCTTGAGGGAACAGAGGCTAGAAGCAGCGGTGAGGAGAGCCGAGCTGCACTGTCTGTGAAAGGTAGAAAAATATATATAACCTGCTGCAGCAATAATGACATTAATAAAGCCCCAAAAAATATATATAAATAATATAAATAAAATGAGAGGCATGAGAAGAAGACTCATCTGGGGGGTCACTGAGGATTATCTGGAACTGCCTCCTCCCAGCTACCTAAGGGTTCTTGGGATGGAAAAACCATCTGTTAAGGGTCCACGTATGTCTTTCTCTGCTTCAATGCCTCCAAAGCTTCCAGAATCCTCCTCTTCCTCCCGCTGCTTTGCCTTGAGTGCTCTGTCCATAATGCCACGCAGTCTGCTCCAGTAGGAACACAACAGAGATTGTGTCACTGATGCATGTATTGTCACGGCTCACCATCCTTATGGCCTCCTCAAATGGTGACAGTACAGTGCATGCTTTATGAGCAGCCATTGGCGTGGGGGGAAAAAGCAGAGCCGGCCTGAGCCTATCTTTTTGCCATAATCACACAGGTACTCGATGACGGTCCTCTGATGCATATGCAGCCACTGCAGCATTGCCAAAGTCGACTTCCACCTGGCGGACATGTCACAAACCAGGCGGTTTACGGAAATTCCCGTTGAATTTCAGCCAACCGAGCACTGGCTGTGTATGACCACTTGAAATGGCTACAGACTCTTCTGGCCTGCGTTAGCAGATCTTCCAACCCTGGGTACCTATTTAGGAAACACTGCACCACCAAATTGAGGACATGTGGCAGGCAACTTTCCCTGCCACAGGGCAGACAGGAGGTTTGTGCCATTATCTCACACAACTATCTCTGGCTCCAGCTGGCGTGGTGTGAACCACCACTGTGCCTGCCCCTGTAGAGCTGCCAGAATCTCTGCTCCAGTGTGACTCCTGTGTCCTAGACAGACCAGCTGAAGCACTGCATGGCACTTTTCAGCCTGACTCATTGAATAGCCCCTTCAACACTTAGGGGTACTTGTAGTTCACTGGACAATTCAGCAGAGGAGGGCATGGAGGAGGGGGAGGAGCTGACAAATCCTGCATCAACACTACTAGCTGTATGGAGATGTGGCGGCACAACAAACTGCAGCACTGAGCCCTGTCATGCATCCTTCTGAGTTGCAAACTGAGTTACCCAGTGTGCTGTGAACAAAATATATCATCCCTGACCATGCTTGCTTGACCACCTGTCAGCAGTAACATGGACCTTGCGGCTGACTGCCTTGCCCACCAATGCCACAACATTGCTTTCCACATGATGGTAGAGCTGGAATAGCCTTATGTGTAAAAAAATTGTGGGAACCTTCCATTATGGTACAGCACATTCTGAAAATTCTGAATCCACCAGACGGAAAGGTGGAAGTTGTAAAGCCAGCAGCTTTGACAAGCTTGAATTTAGATACCGGACATGTGGGTGGAAGTGACTGTATTTTTTTCTTGCTGCAGCAGATGGAACAGAGAAATTTGCCTGCTATAATCTATGTTGGTGTGTTAATGGCAAATGTGCTGCAAGGACCTGGGACACCCCTCGCTATACCATCATCCCTGTCAGTGGAGGCTGCAGAGAGGTCACGAGGTATAGCGGGGGTAGACTGTAAAGGTGAGGAGTGAGAAGGAGCAGAATTACGTTCCATTTGTGTGGCTTTCAGGTGCACTTGCCAATGGGCTGAGGTTAAATGCCTTGTCAAGCATGTGGTACCCAAATGACTGGTGCTTTTGCCATGCTTGATGTACTTTAAGGCAAATTTTGCAAATTGCAGAAGTGCTAAATAAGGCCCAAATAGCTGAGCTGTGGGAAGTGGGCGGGAGATAACAGCTCCACAATCTGGTGAAATAGGGTAGCTGCTCTCTACTCCTCCATGATGGCTGCCTCTTTGGGGTTGTACCTCACCCTCACTTTCCTCCTCTACGCTATCTGGCACCCAAGTCACGTCAGTGACCTCATCATTATAACTGGAGACAACTTGGCAATATGCTGCGGTTGGGATAACATGACTACCAATGTGTGTACCAGTGTTCTCCCCTCTCTGTAGGCTCATGTTCCTACCTTCCTCAACCTCAGAACCAACATCTGAATCAAGTAATGGCTGTGCATCATCAAGGAGCAAGTGGCTGACACTGTGCTCATATAACTCAGCTGACTCCTCCATGCCTGATGCTGGGGCTATGGCAGGAGTAGCTGTGGACAAGGAGGCCCCTCTGGCAGCTGCAGTGGACTGCACACTAGTCTCTGCTTGGATGACGGAGGATGAGGATGGTTTAATAAGCCAGTCCACCACCTCCTCTGCATACTGTGGCTGGATGGCATAGACAACATCACTAAACCAGGGTTTGACAAATTTGCTTGGAATCTAGGAGCCAGCTAAAAAAGTTAGGAGCCAGAAAACGCGCCCCGTCCCGATGAGCTTGCGCGCAGGAGCGAACACATACGCGAGCAGCGCCCGCATATGTAAACTGTGTTTAAACCACACATGTGAGGTATCGCCGCGATTGGTAGAACGAGAGCAATAATTCTAGCCCTAGACCTCCTCTGTAACTCAAAACATGCAACCTGTAGATTTTTTTAAACGTCGCCTATGAAGATTTTAAAGGGTAAAAGTTTGTCGGCATTCTACGAGCAGACGCAATTTTAAAGCGTGACATGTTGGGTATGAATTTACTCGGCGTAACATTATCTTTCATAATATTAAAAAAAATGGGGATAACTTTATTTTTTAATTAAAAAAAGTGTAATTTTTTCCCAAAAAAGTGCGCTTGTAAGACCGCTGCGCAAATACGGCGTGACAGAAAGTATTGCAACGATCGCCATTTTATTCTCTAGGGTGTTAGAATAAAAAATATATAATGTTTGGGGGTTCTAATTAGAGGGAAGAAGATGGCAGTGAAAATGGTGAAAAATTACATTAGAATTGCTGTTTAACTTGTAATGCTTAACTTGTAATACCAACGCCCCCCTTCCAAGCCAAGTCGCCAGGACCCTATTTCTAGTCGCCATGGCGACCTGACGCCCGGGATTTGTCGAGCCCTGCACTAAACAGAGGAAATTATGCCCTGCCTAAGGACCAACAACGTCCACCTTTGCCTGTGGACACATACGCTGCTGGCCCCCTTACAGTGCCATTGGAACGTCTGCCTCTCCTTGATGGCCTCCCAGACATGATGGGGGGCTTATTAACAAAATGTAGGAAAGATGTGTAAATGTGTAAGTTGATGCACTTTAATCCATGGAAAGTGGTGTTTGGTGCACTTGTAACGTGAGTATTCAATACACAGACACACTCCACTGATACACTACAATATACTTCAGTAAAACTGCACTGACACACTGCAATATACTGTGGTAAACTTGCACTAATGCATTTAAATATACTGCGTTGGTGGCCCCCAGTCTTCTCATCCTTCAGTTCTGCTATCCAAATTAATAATATGGCCAGAATCAATGATGAATATGTCAATATACAATTCTATGTAATGATAATTCTGCGCTATTATATCTGTGCCCTTTTGTTAAATTACTGAATATGTTCTTTTGATTAGAACTTAATTTGCCTTTATGTTATTGATTTAATGATGGGGTTCCGCCCCCTTTATGGAGTTGAATAAAATATTAGAAAAAAAATATATATATACACTGCGTTAAACCTGCAGTAATGCACTGATTTATACTGCGTTAAATGTACAATAACGCACTGATAAATACTGCGTTAAACATGCAGTAATGCACTGATATATACCACAGGAAACCTGCCTTGACAAATTAAACTGCCCCAAAATTAACAATGAATAGTCATACTACAATTACACCGAACTATCACCAGATTCACACTAAACTAATATTCTACACTGACAAAAGAATAGCACACTAATGCGCTAGTAGCATAGAACAGAGCCTTGTTCTATCTCTCTCCATGCCAATATCACACTGCAAACGGCCGCTATGGGGGAGAATATTT
Organism: Rana temporaria; assembly: GCF_905171775.1. Lineage (NCBI taxonomy): Eukaryota > Metazoa > Chordata > Amphibia > Anura > Ranidae > Rana > Rana temporaria. The sequence continues at coordinate 109,572 of NW_024404433.1, read as the reverse complement.
TTATAGAGCTGGGAGGGACAAAGAACAATGAACCATGATTGGACAGAGTCATCACTACTTTCTCCAATCACGGCTCTGACAGTGCTCTGTGCCCTGATTGGGCAAAGCTTTCATTGCTTCGGCCAATCAGGGCTTCCAATGCACTGTGCGGTGGCGCAGTGCATTGTGGTCATTTGGCGGGCCGAACAAACAGTCAAAAGCCCCGATTATTTGGGTGTTCGTCGAACGGGAGAACAGCCAATGTTGAGTCCGAACTCATGCTCTGGCTGAACCGTTCTCCCAACTCTATGGTGGAGGAATGTATTTAGTGTTAATGACCCACCTGTACTGATCTCTGTAGTAGTGTCTTCCTCTAGAATTAGCCTTATTATTCCATCCTCCTCCATAGACTGCTGATCATAGCTCACATAAGTCTCCTCTTCTTTAATCTTAACTTTTATATCTATCAGATCTTCTCCCTAAACCAAGAAAATGAGAGTAAATATCATCTGTAATATAAGATCACGTAAAAAATCCACACATAAATTCTACGAATCCATGATCTAGATGCCCGTCCCACCAACCTTGTAACAGTGGGGGATGGTGTGACCTTCCTGTGTGGAATCCCGGGAATACAGAGGACGGGGACATCTCTCTGGTGAGTTCCTGGTATTAGGTGGCTCCATCATATCCTTGTGTCCTTCTGATAACTCCTCCATCACTCCATACTCCTCATCCTCCTCTTTATACTCTTCTTTAACAACAATATCATCCCCGAGGTTTCCACTCTGCAATATATAATAAAACATTCATTGTAACAAACATGCTGTGTATAAATCAGAACCACCAATAATTGTCACTCATCTACCTGATGATGGTGGGGGATGGTGTGACCTTTCTGTGTGGAATCCCGGGAATACAGAGGACAGGGGAATTTCTCTGGTGGTGTATAAGATTAATACTTCAATGTTGTTATCAACATTTGTCCCACAACTCTGGCCACCTTACAATCAGCTTATTTCACTAGTGTACCTGTTCCCTCAAATACCGGGGCATTCATGTGACACCCTCTCCTCATTATACTAAGCTAACTTCCCCTCTTTATTTTGAGACTTACACTCATCCTTGCATTAATGGGTAACTTACTGTATAATATCTCCTGGCTAGGCAGGGTTAATGTCCTCAAAATGTTAATTCCCCCCATTTGTACCTATTAGAGACTCTCCCAGGCCAGGTCCCTCTTTCTCGGCTGAAATTGCTCCCAAGTACCTTTGTTAAATGTTTATGGCACCATAAGACCCATCACATAGAACAACCCACTTTTATTTTGCTTGGATCTAGGGGCGGTCTGGGAGCACCTGGCTTGTTAAAATATTATTATGCCTCCCACCTCCACACTTTTATGTCCTGGTCTGTCCATCGCCCTCCCAATTGTTGGTGTGAAATAGAATTTGAACTTATCTCCTCCCACACACCTATGCTCTTTATTATGGTCAGCTGATTCCTCCATGTTCTCTCCACTCACACAATCCTCCTCCTCCCCTATGCTATTTATGATGTCCACATAGCAAAAATGTCAAACACAGTATTGTCTTTCTTTACCATGTTCTCTCCTGCATAACCTTTTGTATAATCCTTCAATCTCAGACTCCCTGTCCTATGCAAGAATCCTACTCTGGGCCGAAGCCATAGGTGTGTGCAGGGGGTGTGCCTGGGTACACCCCAATCACTCTGTGTGGTCCCCCTACTGGCCTGGCTACCCCTGTGTTGTGTCCCCATGTAATTTACTAGCCCCTTCCTTTTCTAAAATAACACACTCACTCACTGGGCCAGATTCTCGTACTTTTGCGGCGGGCGTAGCGTAAGCCATTTACACTACGCCGCCGCAACTTACTGGAGCAAGTGCCGTATTCCTCAAGCACTTGCTCCGTAGTTTGCGGCGGCGTAGTGTAAAAGGCCCGGCGTATCCCCGCGTAATTCAAAGGGGGCGGCTTCTATTTAAATTAAGCGCGCCCCCGTGCCGATCGAACTGCGCATGCGCCGGGCTTAAAATAGCCCAGTGCGCATGCTCCAGTTCTCGACGGAAAACATCAATGACGCCGACGTGTGCGTCATTGACGTAAAGTCGTATTTAAGAACGACTTAGGAAAACGACGTACCCGACAGGAAAAGACGACGCAGACCCGACGCCATACTTAACATGGCATACGGCGGACTGGCGTAAGGTTACCCCTCGTATAGCAGGGGTAACCTTACGCTTACGCAAACGACGGCTACGCGACGCAAATTCGTTCGGGAATCGGCGTATCAGGCTCATTTGCATAAACAAATGAGACCTGAACGTAAACGCCACCTAGCGGCCGGCGGCGAATTACATTTAAGATCCGACAGTGTAAGTCACTTACACCTGTCGGATCTTGGCCGTATCTATGCGAAAATGATTCTAGGAATCACTCGCATTAGATACCCGGGCCAAAAAACAGATACGACGGTGTTTCCTGAGATACACTGTCGTAACTCTGCTGAGAATCTGGCCCACTGTGTCCATTCACAAACTGAAGCATAGTAAACTAAGTTTGAGCTTTGGCGTGCACACCCTAATGCAATAGGCTGCACACACCTATGGCCGAAGCACATAGATTTAAATGGCGTCATTTTGTAGATCCAGTTACAAACAAACTCAGACCCTTTTTGTGAATTCCATACTAAGCACCATATTCCCGATAACCTCTTCTATTCTTATATTCAATTTAAGCCTTTTTTCACCTTCCTCTTTCCATCATTAGATTTAGGCCACCCAAATTCAAACACATCCAAGGCCCACATCAACTACACCTCATAACCTCCATCTACAAACTAATACACAAGGCTCTCCCGATTACTGAAAACCTTCACTTATATATGTGTAAGTGGGACAAACTCTCTGACGCCGCCCTATCAATGTGAAACCTTGGGAGAGAATGTGGCTTCTAAATCCTCCAGACGTGTGGTATATAGGGAGAACGCATACAAAGTTATGATGGACTGGTACAAGACGTCTGAGGTGCTTCATGCCACCAACCCTCCTTTACCCGACTCCTGCTGGAGATTTAGCCGAGACAAAGGCTCTTTATTTTACTTACTATGGACATGTCCTGATCCCCAGATTTTTTGGCTTTATGTTAAGTCCATGCTTGTTACATTTCTTGGGTATGAGACCTTTGTAAAGAGTTAATCCTACTGCCCGGGGCCCTATCTGTGGCCCCTTGGGATCTACCCTGTACAACTTCCAGTTATATGCAAGGACCCCCCCCCCCCCCAATGTGTGTCAGAGTGTAAAGCAAACCCCAAGTTGTTTTTCCTTATTAAAGTCCCATCTATAGTATCTGCCGGGGTTGCCCTCCCGGTTTGGGGACTGTGGGGGTTGCCCTCCCGGTTTGGGGACTGTGGGGGTTGCCCTCCCGGTTTGGGGACTGTGGGGGTTGCCCTCCCGGTTCGGGGACTGTGGGGGTTGCCCTCCCGGTTGGGGGACTGTGGGGGTTGCCCTCCCGGTTGGGGGACTGTGGGGGTTGCCATGATTAGCCAGACATCCTAAGTGCCTTTCTGAAGCTAGTTTCAGCTGCCATCCTGTGTTGGCCTGTGAGGTGGATGGTGTCGGGATAAAGTCCTGAGGTCATTCGGGTGGTCGAGTTGTACTAGTTTCAGAGAGTCACACGATTGGATGGTACTTTGTGATGCCGGCTGTGAGACACGCCAGTAATCTGTAGATCACAGCAGTGCGCTTTTGCCGGCTCCTCTGATCGTCTTGTATAAACCATTCACGTCAATGAAGATCCTCTATTGTGGACTTGATTTACATTTTGAGGAATAGACTTTTTTTGTTTTTTTATTGGAAGTCTCCAGATGGCGTCTGACGGAGAAGATTTCTGGGACTTCTCACAGGACTCTGGATTCCCGGGAGTTCACATGGACCATCATTAGGCTTCTTAGCGGCATTGTGCATTGACTAGCATCAAGCTTTAACCGATGAAAAGACTTCCCAAACTTGGAAGGCTCATTTTTATGTTGTAGATGTGTTAACGAGCTGCAGCAGCTTCCAGCACAGTTCAGACAAAGTTGCTTGTATTCCAGTTTTGCCTGCTAACTTCTTGACATTTCGATGCTGTTACTTTGGATGTAAAGCATTTTTGGCTTGGTATTTGTGATCTTCTTGTACTTGTACGTCTCAGTTGTATAGTCCTTTCAGTCCATCTAACCAGCTTTGGCTGCTGAAATCATACAGCTGTAAAAATCAGCTTTTTGATTTCTTCAGAAGTTACTATCGATCCTTCCTTCTCTCCTGACAGGTTTTTTTTTTTTTTTATGTAATATACCGAAGGACTGAAATTGTGTTTTTAATGAGCGAGGATTCAGACCTGGAACTATACTCTTGTGTTTTCACCATTGGAAGTGCTGTTTAGTAGTTGGAACTTTAAAAAAATATATATTTAATATCTCATTTAATAAAGTGACCAAAACAGTAAAAAAAAAGAAAAACCTTAGTTAGACTTACCGGTAACGGTATTTCTATGAGTCTTTCAGGACAGCACCTGGAGAGAGCGCAGCTCCACCCACTTCCCAGGAAACACTGCAGTCAATGCTATAACTTCCGCCCCCTTCCACCATGGCCTCAGTTGTTCACGAGTACCTCCGGCCACGCTGAAATTAGATAAGCAGAACATAGACACTACACGCATTAGCATATATATATATTATCTTTAATAATAAAAGGGCGGGTTATCGGTGCTGTCCTGAAAGACTCATAGAAATACCGTTACCGGTAAGTCTAACTAAGGTTTTCTCACCTCGTCTTTCAGGACAGCACCTGGAGATGATAACCGAGTACTTACTCTAGGGTGGGACCACCGCTTGCAGGACTTTCCTGCCAAAAGACTGCTCTGACACAGAGAGCAAATCCATCCTATAATGACGAGCGAAGGTGGAAAAGCTCGTCCACGTTGCCGCTTTACAGATGTGTTCTGGTGAAGCTCCAGCCCGTTCTGCCCAGGAAGTTGCCACCGCCCTAGTAGAATGGGCCATTACTCCCGGAGGAGGATCCAAACCTTTAGCTTTGTATGCCTCATGGATAGCCATGCGTAACCATCTAGCCAGAGTACTTTTGGAAGCCCCATGCCCCTTGCGGGATCCTGAAAACAGAACAAAAAGCGAGTTCGCCTTTCTGAACTCACTAGAGACCTCTAGATAGCGTCTAATGCATCTCCTGACATCTAAGGAATGGAATTCCCTCTCCTTCGGACACGAAGGAGTTGGACAAAAGGTAGGTAACACTATTTCCTGCGTCCTATGAAATACTGACACTACTTTCGGAAGAAAACTCGGATCAGTTCTTAATACTACCCTGTCAGGGAAGATTGACAAAAAAGGCTCCAAAATGGAAAGTGCCTGAAGCTCGCTAACTCTCCTCGCTGAGGTGACCGCTACCAAAAGCACCAATTTCAAAGTCAGAAATTTTATAGAGGCGTCTACCAGTGGTTCGAAGGGCCTTTTAGTCAAACCCCCCAGAACCACTGATAAATCCCACTTGGGGAAAAATTTAAACGGGGAAGGCCTAGCCCTGGCTAAGGCCTTAAAAAATCTGATGACGTAGGGCTCTAGAGATAAACGTCTCTCTAGAAAGACTGACAAAGCCGCCACCTGCGCCTTCAAGGTGCTGGCTGCCAGACCCTTATCCATACCGTCTTGTAAAAACTCCAAGACGGAACAAGTATTCAAAGGAGAATAATTTTTACCTTCACACCAAGAATTGAAAACCTTCCAAGTCTTGAAATAGATGGCCCTCGTGACCTCTTTCCTGCTACTAAGTAGCGTATCTACCAAACGTTTGGACAAACCCTTCCTGCTAAGAATTAGCTCTTCAGTAACCAGGCCGTGAGTCTTAACCGACTCACGTCTGGATGAAGTAGAGGGCCCTGAAAAAGCAAATCTTTTCTGACTGGCAGTACCCAGGGATCTTCTACTGCCAGATCCAACAGACTCGAAAACCAAGGCCTCTTGGGCCAGTACGGGGCTATCAGGATCAGAGTAGTCTTCTCCTCCTGAAGCTTCCGTAATACTAAAGGGATGATCTGAACTGGGGGGAAGGCATAGCACAGGCGGAAGGGCCAGCGTTGGACTAACGCATCTAGACCCTCTGCCTGGTCCATTCTGTTGAGAGAAAAATAAGCCGGAACCTTGGCATTGGACTGGGACGCGAACAGGTCCATCTGAGGGGTTCCCCACCTGTTTACTAGCTCTTGGAAGACCTCCGGGCATAAACACCATTCCGATTCTAGAACCCTCGTTGGACTTAAAAAGTCTGCCAGAAGGTTTAGGCTGCCTTTTAGGAGTCTGTAAGGCCAGATTGAGGAGTACCTTGCTTCTCGTGCCCCCCTGTCTGGAAACATACGCCACTGCTGTGGCGTTGTCTGACAAAATCTGGACATGTTGGTCCAGAATCAGCTCCTGGAAGGCCCTTAGCCCTAACCAAATGGCCCTGAGTTCCCTCCAATTGGAGGACCTTCTGGACTCTTCCCTCGTCCAGGATCCCTGTGCCATCTGCCCGTCTAGGTGAGCACCCCATCCCCACGAACTCGCGTCCGTAGTTAGGACCCTTGTAGTGGGGAAGGACCAAGACAGGCCTAGGCGCAGATTTGACTGGCCTCTCCACCACCAAAGTTTCCTCTTCACTGAAGACGGAACTCTGAATCTTTTCTCTAGGGATTCCCCATGGGTCCAATTCTGAAGGATAGCCTGTTGTAGGTCCCTTGAATGAAGACGAGCCCACTGCACCGCCGGAATGGCAGCCGTGAGTAAGCCCATTGTGGACATGGCTGAGCGAACAGAAATCGGCACATTTGTCTGAATTGTCTTCACCGCAGCCTGAACTTTCTCTATTTTTTCTTCTGGTAGAAAAAGCTTCCCCTGAACAGAGTCTATAGTGTATCCTAGAAAGACTATCCTCTGGGAGGGCACTAGATTTGACTTTTCTCTGTTCAGAATCCACCCGAGCCCTTCCAAATGAGCCTGGGTCCAGGAGAAGCTGCTTCTCCGACTTGGCGAACACCAGGAGGTCGTCCAAGTATGGAATTATGGAAATCCCCCTGAGCCTTAGGGGTGCCAAGGCCTCTGCCACGACTTTTGAAAAGACTCTGGGAGAGGAGGAAAGGCCGAAAGGGAGGGCTCTGAATTGGAAATGTCTCACTCCGCTCTCTGTTCTGATGGCTAGGCGCAGATAGCGCTGAGAGGAAGTCTTGATCGGGACGTGCAAATATGCATCCCTTAAATCTATCGATGCTAGAAAGCACCCCAGAGGAAGAAGCTTTCTCACCGAGTATATAGAATCCATGCGGAATCTCTTGTACCGGATAGCTAGATTCAGGACTTTTAGGTTTAAAATTAACCTGAATTTGCCCAACGGTTTCCTTACTAGAAATATATGGGAATAACACCCCTCCCCCTGTTCTCTCTGGGGCACTGGCGTAATCACCCTCTGTTGGAGAAAATCTTCCACTAATGCCAGCATTGCCCGAGATTTCTCTTGCTCCCTGGGCAACTGGGTCACATAAAACCGCGACGGTGGTCTTCCCGAGAACTCCAGTGCGTAGCCCTCTGCAATCAGTTTGAGGACATACGGACTGGACGTCGCCTCTGCCCACTGTGGAAGGAAGGCTTGGAGCCGACCTCCCACAGCTGGGAGACCGTCACTGGGGCTTAGCAGGCTGGCTGGGGGAGCGAAATAACACCCCAGGCTTCCTGCGGCCCCTCTGGGACCGCCAGGGTCTACCACCCTGGCCTCTTTGCGAATCCTTAGGACCCCTGGCTTGGTAAAAAGGACGAAAATTTTTCTTGGGCCCTGAATCTACCTTTTTTAAAGGAAGAGCCTTCTTTCTATCCGCCGTCCTATCCAGAACGGCGTCTAGCCCTGTGCCAAACACCAAGTCTCCTTCGAAAGGTAATCCACACAGTTTCAGCTTAGAGGCTGTGTCCCCCTGCCAGGTCTTAACCCATAAGGCCCTTCTGGTTGAATTTATCAACGCCGAGGATCTGGCGGAGAGCTTCACGGATTTAGCAGATGCATCCGCTATATAGCCTACCGCTTTCATAAGGACTGGAAAGGACTCCAAAAGCTCTCTACGAGAGGTACCAGCCTCGATGTGACCTTTAAGCTGATCCAGCCAATGTTCAAGGTTTCTAGCCACCACAGTGGATGCCATAGCTGGCTTGAGATTAATCAAGCTGGAATCCCAGGCTTTTTTGAGCAGGGTATCTGCTCTTTTATCCAGGGGATCTTTAAGGGTACCTGTATCCTCAAAAGCTAGGTCCGTATTGCGAGAAACTTTCGAGAATGCTGCATCCAGTTTAGGCCTTTTATTCCATGCCTGCGTTGGATCTTCATCGAAAGGAAATCTCCTTTTCAGAGATTTAGAAAAGAAGGGAGCCTTTTCTGGGTCCTTCCATTCTCTTTTAATTGTTTCGGACAATACTTTATGTACCGGGAAGGTACGATGTTTCACCTCATCCAAGCCCTGGTACATCCTGTCATGCAAGGACAGCTGAGTCGCATCTTCCTTAATGTTTAGGGTAGAATGAATAGTCCTTAATAGCTCATCAACCTCTTCTAAGGACAGTTTATAGCGCGAGGAAGAAGTATCCCTTTCTTCTTCTTCCTCCGCCTCTGATCCTGAAACATTTTCAGGTTCCTCCTCCTCGGACTCACTGTCTAACCTTCTAGATGTGGAGGGGGTACTGGCCCTGGCCTTAGATCCCTTAGTCGGACCCTTGTCCAGGAAGGAGCGAAAAGACTGGAAAGTCTGGTGCAACTCCTCCCTAAATGAAGAGAGCAACTCCCCCGTACCCTTGACGGTGGGCTGCTCAGAGGCCGAACTAGTAGAGGCCTCCCCCCTGACAATCTCCGCAATACAATTTTTGCATAAAGGTTTGGTCCAGTTCCCTTTAAGGGAAGCTTTACAAGTAGCACACCGCTTCTTGGAAGGAGGAGGTTCTACCACTTTAAGTTTTTCTTTAACTTTCTGAAACGACACAAAGGACAACAACGCTATGTTTAACCTTTGTATGCCAGACCAAATCACACAAGTGCACACAGCTAGTGAACAATTAACACCAGAACCCATCACCGCTGTACCAGAAAAAACTGCACACACCCATAGAAGTGACTAGGGTGAGTGAGGCAGGCTCCCCTCCCCCGAAGGGGCAGAAAAGAGGGACATAACAATACCCTGGCACATTGACCACCGATGGGTCTCCTACCTGGGCTGGGCTGGTGCTTGTGGCTCCTGCACCCGCCACCTCCGCTGCGTCTTCTGGCTCCATGGTCCCAGAACGCTGCGGGCTGCGACAGCTTTTTGAATTTCCCGGCTCTTTCTCGCCGCTGCGAGACCCAGGAAATAGCACCGCCGAGGCCACTCCTCCTCCTGCGTTCCAGGCGGCCGGAACCGGAAGCCGCCATGCGCCGCCGGAAGTCCCGCCTCCACCCGTAAAGGACGTCACTACGCCCTCCGCTCCGGGACCTCGTATGCCGGAAGAACGGCACCTGACCGCCCCCCCGTAAGCTACGATGCCCGGACTCAGGGAGCGGGACCTCCAGCAGCCTCTGTCCTCGCCGGACCGAAGAGGAGAAGCACCCGACCTTCACCCGCACGTCAGGGGAGAAGTCGAGTCCGCCTCCTGGAGGATCACCTCCTAAAACATCAAACACCGGTATGCCACAAAGAATCACCTTCCCCGCCTGGGGAGAGAACAGCACACCCCTGGTTCCCTGCAGCGCTTCCACCATGGCCGGAGGAAACACTACAACTGAGACCATGGTGGAAGGGGGCGGAAGTTATAGCATTGACTGCAGTGTTTCCTGGGAAGTGGGTGGAGCTGCGCTCTCTCCAGGTGCTGTCCTGAAAGACGAGGTGAGAAAGTTCCTTGATGCCTCCTTGACTGACGACCCCGTCCACTACCTTCTGGGGTTACCTTTTTAGGCATTTCTAAACAATCATAGAAGTTGGCCAATCATATCATAACAGCAGCTAGAAGAGTAAGCTCTGGGTTTTGGCTTTCTACTTTTCCCCCCACCCATCCCATAGCCAATTCATACATACTATAACTATGGATCGGCAGCACATCCACACACAAAATATAAATGGATTCCTTTATTGAAAATGATAAAAGCAATGAATGGGCACCACTTGAGACCGGGCCAGACCGGCTTCAAAACGGTATGTATTCTGATTTCTTCTTTACAGGGCTAGATAGGTTAGTGTTAGATCATCAATGTCTGTAGATGTAGAGATTTTAGTGTTAGGCTGGACTTCCACTTTAACTGACAAACTGGATCTATTCAATAAAGTCCAGCACTTTGAGGGTTGCTCTGACTTATTTCACTTTATTGCATATACTTTCCAAGTATGGTGTATATCTATTGGCTATTGCAAGCTGTAACACTATACTAACTATATACCCTCTTCATGCTGTAATATCTATATACCCTCTTCATGCTGTAATATCTATATACCCTCTTCATACTGTAATACCTATATACCCTCTTCATGCTGTAATACCTATATACCTTCTTCACGCTGTAATACCTATATACCCTCTTCATGCTGTAATACCTATATACCCTCTTCATGCTGTAATACCTATATACCCTCTTCATGCTGTAATACCTATATACCCTCTTCATGCTGTAATATCTATATACCCTCTTCATGCTGTAATATCTATATACCCTCTTCATACTGTAATACCTATATACCCTCTTCATACTGTAATACCTATATACCCTCTTCATGCTGTAACATCTATATACCCTCTTCATACTGTTTGTGATGGTTGCGTAATTCAAACTATTGACTATTCTCCACTACTGTTTTGTGAAATACAAGGGATGTAACTTTTTATATTTTTGTGAAATTCAATAAAAATAAAATTACAAAAAATAATTCCCAGCACCGCTCACCTCTCCTGTCAGCAGCTCCATCATCTTCTTGGTGACTTCTAGAATCTTCTCCATGTTGTGTCTCTCAGGTTTTAGGGAGTCACATGGAGGCACTGTGATGGTCATGTGTCCACCTGACTTCACAAGAGGAAATCTCTGTATTGGAGAAACAATATGAATATCATGTTAGAATCCCAGAATCCTCCTCACCTCTCCGGTCAGGTCTGTGTTTTATTAATAGAGATAAGAATGATGTCATGTGACCTCCCAGAATCCTCCTCACCTCTCCAATCAGGTCTGTATTATTAATAGAGATACGAGTGATGTCATGTGACCTCCCAGAATCCTCCTCACCTCTCTGGTCAGGTCTGTTTTATTAATAGAGATACGAGTGATGTCATGTGACCTCCCAGAATCCTCCTCACCTCTCCGGTCAGGTCTGTGTTTTATTACTAGAGATAAGAGTGATGTCATGTGACCTCCCAGAATCCTCCTCACCTCTCCGGTCAGGTCTGTGTTTTGTTAATAGAGATAAGAGTGATGTCATGTGACCTCCCAGAATCCTCCTCACCTCTCCGGTCAGGTCTGTGTTTTATTAATAGAGATAAGAGTGATGTCATGTGACCTCCCAGAATCCTCCTCACCTCTCCGGTCAGGTCTGTTTTATTAATAGAGATAAGAGTGATGTCATGTGACCTCCCAGAATCCTCCTCACCTCTCCGGTCAGGTCTGTTTTATTAATAGAGATAAGAGTGATGTCATGTGACCTCCCAGAATCCTCCTCACCTCTCCGGTCAGGTCTGTTTTATTAATAGAGATAAGAGTGATGTCATGTGACCTCCCAGAATCCTCCTCACCTCTACGGTCAGGTCTGTTTTATTAATAGAGATACGAGTGATGTCATGTGACCTCCCAGAATCCTCCTCACCTCTCCGGTCAGGTCTGTTTTATTAATAGAGATAAGAGTGATGTCATGTGACCTCCCAGAATCCTCCTCACCTCTCCGGTCAGGTCTGTGTTTTATTAATAGAGATAAGAGTGATGTCATGTGACCTCCCAGAATCCTCCTCACCTCTCCGGTCAGGTCTGTTTTATTAATAGAGATAAGAGTGATGTCATGTGACCTCCCAGAATCCTCCTCACCTCTACGGTCAGGTCTGTTTTATTAATAGAGATAAGAGTGATGTCATGTGACCTCCCAGAATCCTCCTCACCTCTCCTGCCAGGTCTGTGTTATTAATAGATATAAGAGTGATGTCATGTGACCTCCCAGAATCCTCCTCACCTCTCCGGTCAGCAGGTAGATGATCTCCAGGGTGAGGTTTAGTATCTTCTCAGTCATGTGACTCCGGTCCTCCTCCATCCTCATTGGTTCCCTCATTTGATCTATACAGGTCTCCTTGTAGATGGATAACTTTGGGAAATGAAATAATTTTTTGGATGGTATTGGTCACACAATAATAGGATGTGAGGGGGTAATAGGAGAGTTGCTGTACATTCAAGAACTACTACCGCCATGGGAACACATTTATTATTATTATACAGGATTTATATAGCACCAACAATTTGTACAGCACAGGATGAATCAGGGGGCCCTGCTCGTTGGTGACTACAATCTAGGAGGGAGGGTGAAATAATACAAAAGGTGATAACTGTGGGAGATGAGCTGATGAAGAAAATAAATGTACAGATGTTAGGTGTGGACAGGATAGGTTTCTCTGGAAAGGAGGGTTTTCAGGGATGATCTAAAAGGAAACAGAGTAGGAGATAGTCAGACAGATTGGGGTATGGAAATCCATAAGATGGGAGAGGCTCAGTAAAGTCCTGGAGGTGAGCATGGGAGGAGGTGACAGGGAAGCTAGAGAGCAGGAGGAATTTTTCATTTAATTTGTTAGGTGAATAGCAGCCAATTGGTGGATTGGCAGAAAGGGGTGGCAGACGATGAGTGGTATGTAAGGTGGATTAGCCTTACAGAGAATGATTCTGGGGATTTCAGAAGAGAGAAAGTAGGGTTGCCAGGCAGAGAAGTCATCCAGGAAGGTTGATACCAAAATTGATACCAAAATTCCGAACGTCAAGAACAGGATGACGTACAACACTATGACGAGCTGAGAAAAATGAAGTACAATGATTCCAAGAATGCGTCAAATTGATTCTGAGCATGCGTAGGTTTTTTGTGCGTTGAATTTGCATACAGACAATCGGAATTTCCGACAAGAACTTTTATTGTCGGAAAATTTGAGAACCAGCTCTCAAATTTTTGTTGACAAAAATAGGATTTTTGTACTCACCGTAAAATCCATTTCTCTGAGTTCATAGACGGACACAGCATTCTTTGACATTAGGGTTATATCCGCTTTCACTAGGAGAGTTTAGGCAGAAAAAAAAGCACTTAAAGTGTTAACAAACACAAACCTCAGTGCAGCTCCTCCCAGGGGGCGTGGCCCCCCCCCCGGTATAACCCACACCCTGCTCTAACAGCCTCAGTTCGTAACAAGCAGTACAAACAAAGGAGGGTTGGGTGCTGTGTCCGTCTATGAACTCAGAGAAATGGATTTTACGGTGAGTACAAAAATCCTTTTTTCTCTTTCGTTCATAGACGGACACAGCATTCTTTGACATTAGGGACGTCCCAAAGCAGTGTCAAAAAATTCGAGGGGTGGGAAATAACACAGCAAAACAGGTTACACCCCAAACAAAACCGGGAGTTGCTCAACGGAGAAACTCCTACCATAAAACGCCGCCTGTAACATCTGCGGCCGAAGGAGGCATCAGAAGATGCACACACATCCACCTCGTAAGACCTTGAAAGTGTGGATCGACGACCAGGTCGCTGCCATATACCCCTGTAACACAGAGGCCTGATGCCAGAAAACCCAAGAGGCTCCGATCGCCCTGGTCGAATGCGCCGTAACCCAAAAGGGAGGCGCCAGCCCCTTCAGGACATAGGCCTGAAGCACAATTCGTCGGATCCACCCCGAAAAAGGGGTGGCTGACGAGACTACCAGGCCCCCTTGTAGGACCAGCCAGCGACGCGAACAGTGAGTCCGACTTCCGGAACGGAATCGTCGCAGATAAGTACACTCGTAGGGCCCGAATCACATCCAGGGGATGTAAAGTGGCCGCCTCCCTGCATTTCGGCCAAGGACATAAGGATGGAAGAACAATGTCCTCATCAACGTGAAAAGCCGAAACGACCCTGGGGAGAAAAGACGGCTGCGGTCGCAGCACCACCTCATCCTTATGGATGACCAAGTAGGGAGCCTTGCAAGACAAGGCCGCCAGAACAGACAAACACTCGTCTGATCGAGGTAATTGCTACCAGAAAAAAATCACAGTGGAAATGCCCACGCTGAGCCATGGCCACGTGACGACGCAGACCTTCCTGGGCTAGCACCCAGAGTCAAATGCATGAAGGGCAGGTACTCTAGCGCTGAGCTAAACCTGCTCCCCTTTTGTGACAGTCAACAAAAAAACCTCCCGAATGTCCACAAAGGGAGCATCCAGAAGAACCGAAAGGACTAAATTCAAGTCCCATGGGGGTAGTGGAGGGGCCACATGCCAGACCCCCAGACCAGACATACGCACCAAGGAGTGCGACGCCAAGGCTCATCGAAAGTAACAGCCAGAGCAGAAAACTGACTCCTAACCGTACTTAAGGCGAGAGCCTGATCCACTCCCTGCTGTAAAAAACAGCAGAATCCTGGACACCACTTATGTCCGAGGGTGCCACTTCATCTCCTCACACACAGAGATGCAGGCCTTCCACGTATGATGTAAAACCTACATGAGGTAGACTTCCGTGCAGGCAGCACGGTAGAGACCACTAAGCCCAATAGGCCGCGGGCCCACAGCCCCAGGCTCTCAACAGCCACGCCGCTAAGCCAGTGGCTGTAAAAAACAGGGTGGATGATCGGACCCTGTAACAGAAGATCAACCCCCAGGGGAAGACGCTAGGGGGTGTCTGCCACCAGACGCACCAGGTCCGCGTACCATGAGCGACGCGGCCAATCAGGATTGATAGAATTCCCTCGGCTTCCACTCTGCGCAGCAGTCGAGGAAGAAGCTACCGAGGAGGGAAGGTTTAAAGTAGGCGACAGTGACCCCAAGGAGCCACCAACGCGCCTGACGCGTCTGCCCATGGGCCCATTGACCTGGCCAAAAAACATGGCACCTTCCGGTTGAGGCGGGACGCTAGAAGGTCCACGCATGGAGTGCCCCACTTTCGGCACAGACACTGAAAACCCCTACGGGTGGAGAGACCACTCTCCTTGGTCTAGCGCAGTCCGACTCAGGAGTCGGCCCGCCAATTCCATACTCCCGGAATGTACACGGCCGATAGAGCCGGAACGGACCTTGCGGCCCACCGAAGGATGTGCGCGACCCTCGTCGCTGCAACAGAACTCAGTGTGCTTCCCAGATGGTCGACGTACGCCACAGCGTTGTCGGACAGGGTCCTGAATGGTCAGCCCTGTAGATCCAGGGACCACCAGGCAAGGCAAAGCCTGATCCAGAACACCGATTGGTAGGTGGGACTCCACCTGAGTCCAGCGCCACAGGGCTGACTGGGTGCCCCAAAAAAACCCTCCCCAACCGGAGAGGCTGGCATCCGTCGCGACCACCGTCCAGTGACATGGCAGAAATGCCTTTCCAGCCCGAAGCACCGGAAAAGTCAGCCACCACACCAGGGACCAGGTGACTCAACTGAACCAGGTAATGCAGGGATGACGGAAGCTTGTCCCCACGAGACAGCAGTTCCCTCTGTAGCACCCTGGCGTGGAATTTGGCATACGGAACCGCCTCGACAGAGGCCACCGTCAGACCCAGAACCCTCATGCAGAATCGCAGAGATGACCACTACTAGGTCGACAACTGCTGCCCAGCAGATTGCAGAGTCTGAATTCTTTCCGTTAGGAGAAAAAAAAAAAAATTTTGCCCCGGCGGAATCCAGGACTAGTCCCAGGAATTCCAGTCCCTGAGACGGGACCAACACTGACTTCTGGACAAAACAGAAGTCAGCCAAACTCTTGGAGAGTCTGACACGTGACAGACATGGCTCCACTAATTCAGAGCCCGAGGAAGCTCGTAGGAGAATGTCGTACAGACATTCCACAATAACAAACCCCCGCTGCCACAGCCGGGCCAGTATCGGAACGAGCACCTCGGTGAAAACCTGTGGTGTCGACACCAAGCCGAGCGGGAGGGCCACAATGAAAAATGGTCCTCCCTGACCGCAAAGTCCAGAAACTCTGGTGCTTTGAGCATATGGGAACATGCAGGTACGCGTTCACGGCATCCAAGGACGCCAGAAAAACCTCATCCTTAAAGTTTGCACTTTTACAAAAAAACAAACAAAGGCCTGAGGCCCAGGATTGGACGGACCCCGTCCTCCTTTGGGGACCACCAAACAGATTGGAGAAAAACCCCGGAGCCTGTTCCACGAGGGAACTGGCACAATCACTGCCCTGACCAAAAGATCCTGGACAGCCCCTGACAGAGCCAACCGGCGAGTCAGAGGATGGAGGGAAAAAACCCGTTTGGTAGACAAGAGAGAAATCCTGTCTCGCACTCAGAGGAAACTACCTCGCAACCCCAACAGTCAGAGAGGAGAGACCTCCACCGAGCCGCGAATTCGCGGAGCCAGCCCCCCACCCGAGATGCGAGCGGAGGCAAACCTCCAAGCGGAAGCAGGCTTGCTGGGCTTGCGGCACCCGGGGCGCCTGTGTCCTCAGTGGACGTCCTAGCCCCCTGAAAATGTTTTCCTTCCGCACTTGGCGGGCGAAAACCAAAAAACGCATGGGAAACAGTAAATGAGGGCCCTCGCCTACAGTGAGGCACCTACCCTTTTTTAGATTGCGGGAGCAGAGTGCTCACACCGCCCGTGGCATCCTTTATGATGACAATCAGAGACACCCCTGCGTACACCCCCACAGGGCAATACCACCAGGGACTACTGAAAAGACCGTCCGCAGACCAACCCCCAGCCATACAAGGCAGGGCAGAAAACATGGCGCAGGCGGATGCCCTGGAGAGCAAGGGGAGCATATCCGGGGTCGACACACAGACAAATATCTGACCTAGTACCAACTGGTCGGTCAGGACCACGCAGGTCATAGAAGCATTCTGCGCCTCCAGCTCCCCGTCCGGGAAACGTCTGCGACACCAGAGTCCCGGCCAAAACCGGACTCACCAACGCCCCCCCCCCCCGCTGTGAATATGGAGCGACCACATTCACAGCACCCCTATCAGCGGGGTCCCCAAAAGCGGGAGCCCCTTCCCCAGGTAATGTGGCAGCCTTGTTTCAAAAACAAGCTACCCAGCTGAACACAGGGGGCGGGGGGGGGGGGGGGGGAGAGAGAGACACCCTGATACAGGAATCCTCCCCAAAAAAGAGGGGACAGACCGCAAAGCATTTTGTACCCTGCGACTGATCCCAATCCTTGCACAACATATTCCAGACATGGAACACAAGGAAAAAACACATATTGCGGTGCGGGGCGGCACGGAACCCAAAAGGGACTGACACCACTGATGCCACCTCCGAAACCACCATAGCTAACCATGGTAACCCGCACCGCAGTGTTAAGAGCCCCAACAACAGCACCATCAAGTGCTGACCCTGAAACAGGGCCATCCTCACAGTCCGTGTGGACAAAACCAGACGCCTCAGCGAGGCCCGATTCCCTGTCAGAAAAAATACCCAGAGAGAGGCAGAGGGGGGAACAAGTGCAATTCCCACATCCCTCCAACACTCCCATCCTGACCCAAAACGCCTCAGGGACTGCCAGCACAGCATCCCTGGAGGCCGCAGGAACAGGGACACTAAGGGTTAACATCCCCTAGTACTGGCAGGCTCCACAGAACATCCCCCCAGCCGCCACAGAGAACAGGGAAACCCCCCCCCCGGAGGACTCACCGTCCAACCAGACCGCCGCTGCCGAGAGCCAAAAACGCTGCCTGTGCCGCGCCATCCAAAAGGAAAATGTGCAGAGCCGTACGCGCCGTCATCCTAGGCACAAGAGCTGTATCAAGATGGCCGCCGATATGTCTGCGGGCTCCGAGAAAATGGCCGCCGCAATTACAACTGCGCCATAAAACACTGCCGTCAGCGGCAAAATGGCGCCCGAAAACGGCGTTTTTTTCAAAAAACACACAGCAAAGCCCCAGTGACACACGCAGTACACAGGCCCACAGGACCCCCTCCGCACATATGGCAGCCCAGAAAAACACAGCACCCACAGCAGTAGCAGCCCCCAGGTCAGACTGAGCCCCCCAAGCGGGGCCCCCACCTCACGGCCGTCACCCAGAAACTGGGAAGGAGGGAGAGGAAAAAAGGGAGAGAGGAAAGCAGGGCAAACCCTCAGTCGACCTCCCCAGGGGAAAACTCCAGCCAGACCACTTACCTGAGCAAGAGGCCACTACTTACCCGTCCTGCGACCACCGGCTGGAGGTATCCCAGACAGATCCAACGTCCGCTAAACGGCATGGCTGTCGGCCAGACACACTGTGACAAGGCCATAGAGACCGGTCATATGTGTGCCCTAGAACCAAAGTTCCCCGGCCGCCCCTGGAGCAATGGGGCCTGTCGTGGACGTCCCAAAGCTGAGCTAAGGGCCGGCACACGCTCGAAGGCCGAACCTGGGGGGACTACAAGGGCCGAGGACCCAGCCTGTCACCCAGTCGGCTGTTGATAGAAGAATCACAGGATTCCAAAAAAAAAATGCAGGAACAAAATAATAAAAAGCGAGAAAATCGCAAGAAAAAAATCTCCAGAGTACAGGAACTCCAGAGTGCCTGACTCTCCTGACGTTAGGCAGGAAAAAACTGAGGCTGTTAGAGCAGGGTGTGGGTTATACCGGGGGGGGCCACGCCCCCTGGGAGGAGCTGCACTGAGGTTTGTGTTTGTTAACACTTTAAGTGCTTTTTTTCTGCCTAAACTCTCCTAGTGAAAGCGGATATAACCCTAATGTCAAAGAATGCTGTGTCCGTCTATGAACGAAAGAGAAATTCCGACAGCAAATGTCCGATGGAGCCAACAAACGGTTGGAATTTCCGTCAAGAAGATCATATCGAACATTTGTAGTCAGAATTTCCAATCGTATGTATGCGACATAAGTTCCCACTACAGTTCTCAGATCAGCAGATGACCTTGATCAAGAACACCTAAGTTGGCTGATCAGAACTCCCCCCAGCACTGCCACTGATCCCAACTTCCGACCAGCACTGCCACTCATCATCTTAACTGTAGCTGGCCAGGTTACATGCTCAGATAAGGGGTCTGGTGTGGATTTTTGGGGGAACTCCACGCCATTTTTTTTTAAATTTGGGGTTGAGTTCCCCTTAAAATCCACACCAGACCTGAAGGGTCTGGAATGGATATTTGGGGGAACCCCAGGTAATTTTTTTTAAAAAATTGACGGCGGGGTTCCCCTTAATATCCACACCAGACCTGAATTTGAATTGAATTTGGGGGACCTCCACGCTTTTTTTTTTTTTATGAATGAATTCTCTCCGAATTGCCGGTGCATTGCCATGAAATGTGATTTGCCATGAAATGTGATGGTCCGCCTCCATCACATCCCATTGGCTCACTCCTGTCACGTGACATATTTAAACGTCATCAGTCTCAGCTAGGCTATCATAGGGAGAGGATCTCCTCTCCCTATTATAGTTGAAGCTGCACGGAGATGGTATATACTGTTAGGAAGGAGAAGCCAGTGTGATATGCACAGCTCTGTGAGGAGCAGCCTGTGTTGCAGTGAGTGCATTGCTGGTGTTAGAATGTATAGAAACAATGATCGCACACACATCTATAGGCTGCCTCTCCCCTCCTCCTGCTCTCTGGCTGTGTGGCCAGCAGCACACACACACACACCATGGGAAGCCTGTATAATGGAGCAGCCTCCCATCTGCCTGCCCCCCTCTCCTCTCTCTTAGCCCTTTGAAGAGATGCACGGGGGTTGACCTCTCTGGGTGCGCGAGTAAGCTAAATTTACTACTACAGCTCCGTGCAGCTATAACAGGGGGAGGAGATCCTCTCCCTATGATAGCCAATAGCCTAGCTGAGACTGATGACGTGTCTATATGTCACATGACATGAGTGAGCCAATGGGATGTGATGGAGGCGGACCATCACATTTCATGGCAAATCGCATTTCATGGCAATGCACCGGGAGCTGACAATTCATTATAGCCGCGAGTTTTAAATGACTTTTTTTCCTTCAGAATTTACACTTTGTGCAAAGACAGTTCTAAGTATGGGAAACATGCGCTGTTTCACATGCTTACTTTACACCCCCCCTAGGTAAAAAATGTAAAGGAATATTTCACTTTTATTGTTTCACTTTAAGCATTATTAAATTCACTGCTCCCGAAAAAACGGCTGTTTTTAAAACTTTTTTTTGCATTGATACATGTCCCCTGGGGCAGGACCCGGGTCTCCAAACACTTTTTAAGACAATAACTTGCATATTTGCCTTTAAATTTAGCACTTTAGATTTCTCCCATAGACTTTAACAGGGTGTTCCGCGGCTTTTTGAATTTACCGCGAACACCACAAATTGTTCGTTGTTCACCGAACAGGCAATGTTCGACTTGAACATGAGTTCGACTCAAACTCGAAGCTCATCCCTAGTCACTACACAGAAAATTACATAGGACATATAGACTGGAAGGCGGGACATTTGGATGGGGAGATTTGAGGGGTCCTCTATATGAGGCTTCTGTGCAAACCCAATCATTGTTCCTGGGTGTGTCCTACCTCTCCTAAACTGAAGAGTGAACTTTGACCTTTACCATACAGAAATCTGTCAGGAATCTGTTAAAGTAAGCTCTCATGTGATCAGGTGACATGCGGAGGAAAGGAGTGTAAATAGCAGACAATTTTCTCCAGAGCTCCTAATGGTGAGGATGGAGTTTTCTGAGTGCTGGTGCCAAGTTTCCACCCCCCAGGGTCACTGCAGGTGTGGAGAAAATCTGTGTAAGAGGATATGGAGGAGAGATGAGGAGGAGATCCAGGAATCAGGATAAAGGTCAGGACAAGCAACAGACGAGCGCATCCAAGAGATGAAGCCGGTGGCACTACACAGAAAATCAATCCAAGGAAACAACAGGCAGGACGAGGAATAGCAAGAAGGAGCTCAGAGACCAATGTGAATATTGCTCAGCCAATGGGAGATTATCTCAGCATGACTTATATAATGAAGGAGATGAGGGGGAGGGGAGGAAGTCACTTAAAGGAAAAACATTTTTTGCCTAAAATTAATGTCTGCAAGGTAGACAGACAGAATAGTGTAATGATTCTGTTAAAAAACGAGTAAATACCTATTAAATTCCTTCATCTATATCACCTCCGGCGTGCTAGTTTCTGTTTTCTCATTCACTTCCTGGTTTGCGGCGCTCGTTCATGTAAGAACTACATTTCCCAGTATGCATTGCGGCACGCCCAGTAATTCACACCTCCTTAAAGTCTCTAACATGTAGAGAGCGTCCTGCCGCATAGATGTAGTTCCCAGGAGGGGGCGAGCGCGTCACTGACCACCGCAGTAAATCTTCCCTTCTCGGTGGTGAGTAACAATCAGACAAGCAGGAAGTGAACAGAACAGAGAAGAAATAGAGCAACTTCTGAGCAAAAAGGAATAATGAGGAAGTGAAAAGAGGAATGTCTGCAGGTAAAGGATGCTTATTATGAAAAAAGAAAATGTTCCTTTACAACCCCTTTAAGGTGACCATAGATACATGGAAATTCAGCTGGTTCAGCAGGGATCGGTCACATTTCCATCCATGTGTGGTCACTGCCGGATAAAAGTCACTCGATCAGCGGCTGCAGCCAATAGCTCCATCACTGATCTATGTATTCTGAGAGCGGAGGAGCGCCCCCCATTGTCAGAATACAATAGTGCAGAAGTGAGGATTCAATGGGGTTTCACTCACAGAATGGATACAGCGCCCAGAGGCGATTCAGTTCGCATGTGTTGCACTATATAAGTTTTTCACTCACTCATAGGGTTGCACCTGTCCAGGATTCACCCGGACAGTTTGGGTTTGGGATCATGCGTCCGGGTTTCGGACTGCCTGAAACCCGGACACATTATTGAGACTGGACTATGGCTTCCCAGCAGGGTTGCTGGCTGCAGTTGTCAGTTACACTCTTTCACACTGCCCAAAGTAGGGTTGTCCCGATACCGATACCAGTATCGGTATCGAGTCCGATACCGAGTATTTGCGGGAGTACTTGTACTCCCGCAAATACCCCCGATGCCTAAATAGAATACTTGCCCCCCCCCCCCCGCCGTCGCCGCCGTATATTGCAAATCCGCCGCTGCCGCGTTAATCACCGTGCGGCGAACATTACAGGCACCTTTAGTTTGAATAGCTGTTTTGCCCGCCGCGCCGTGTATAGACACTCCCCCTTGGACGGATCTGTGGGGGGACATGGCTGCATATATGGGGGACATGGCTGCATATATGTGGGGGACATGGCTGCATATATGTGGGGGACATGGCTGCATATGTGGGGGGGACATGGCTGCATATGTGGGGGGGACATGGCTGCATATGTGGGGGGACATGGCTGCATATGTGGGGGGACATGGCTGCATTTGTGGGGGGACATGGCTGCATTTGTGGGGGGACATGGCTGCATTTGGGGACACATTTAAAAAAAGTATCGGTATTCGGTATCAGCGAGTACATAAAAAATCCGGTATCAGCGAGTACATAAAAAAAAGTATCGGTACTTGTACTCGGTCCTAAAAAAGTGGTATCGGGACAACCCTAGCCCAAAGCCAACACTAACAATCCCCCTCTCCCCCCCACACACACTAGGGTTGTCCCGATACCATTTTTTTTAGGACAGAGTACAAGTACCGATACTTTTTTTCCATGTACTCGCCGATACCGAATACCGATACTTTTTTTTAAATGTGTCCCCAAATGCAGCCATGTCCCCCCACAAAATGCAGCCATGTCCCCCACATAATGCAGCCATGTCCCCCCACATATTGCAGCCATGTCCCCCACATATTGCAGCCATGTCCCCCACATATTGCAGCCATGTCCCCCACATATTGCAGCCATGTCCCCCACATATTGCAGCAATGTCCCCCACATATTGCAGGCATATCCCCCACATATTGCAGCCATGTCCCCCACATATTGCAGCCATGTCCCCCACATATTGCAGCCATATCCCCCACATATTGCAGCCATGTCCCCCCACATATTGCAGCCATGTCCCCCCACATATTGCAGCCATGTCCCCCCACATATTGCAGCCATGTCCCCCCACATATTGCAGACATGTCCCCCCACATATTGCAGACATGTCCCCCCCCATATTGCAGACATGTTCCCCACATATGCAGCCATGTCCCCCACATAATGCAGCCATGTCCCCCACATATTGCAGCCATGTCCCCCACATATTGCAGCCATGTCCCCCACATAATGCAGCCATGTCCCCCACATATTGCAGCCATGTCCCCCACATATTGCAGCCATGTCCCCCACATATTGCAGCCATGTCCCCCACATATATCCAGCCATGTCCCCACATATTGCAGCCATATCCCCCACATATTGCAGACATGTCCCCCACATAATGCAGCCATGTCCCCCCACATATTGCAGCCATGTCCCCCACATATTGCAGCCATGTCCCCCACATAATGCAGCCATGTCCCCCACATATTGCAGCCATGTCCCTTACATATTGCAGCCATGTCCCTCACATATATCCAGCCATGTCCCCACATATTGCAGCCATATCCCCCACATATTGCAGCCATGTCCCCCCACATATTGCAGCCATGTCCCCCACATATTGCAGCCATGTCCCCCACATATTGCAGCCATGTCCCCCACATATTGCAGCCATGTCCCCCACATATTGCAGCCATGTCCCCCACATATTGCAGCCATGTCCCCCACATATTGCAGCCATGTCCCCCCACATATATCCAGCCATGTCCCCCCACATATTGCAGCCATGTCCCCCATACCTGGATGATGCTGCCGCTGCCGTGTTAATCAGCGTGTGGGGAACATTACAGCTTTCGTTTGAATGTATCCCCGCCGCACCGTGTATAGACACTCCCCCTTGCTCGGGATTGGACAGGTCATCCGTCCAATCCCGCGCAAGGGGGAGTGTCTATACGCGGAACAGACAGCTATTCAAACGAAAGCTGTAATGTTCCCTGCACGCTGATTAACGCGGTGGCGGCTTTGCGGTTTGCGGCGGGGGGGGGGTGAGACAAGTATTCGGCCAGGCATTGGGGGCATTTGCGGGAGTACAAGTACTCCCGCAAATACTCGGTATCGGTCCCGATACAGGTATCGGTATCATGACAACCCTAATGTGTACACAGACGGGAGAGGAGAGAGGGCTTAACCTGCACATCTTCCCCCCACCCCTACCCCTCTATGTCTTCCCACACTCCATTCCCTGGCACTGCACCTCATAAAAATGAAAGTTGGGGCTGTAAATGTGAAATTCAGCAGCCTCAGATACATCTGGATGAGAGGTGCTGACTGCCAAGGGGTGAGTGAGCTCACCATCCATCCCTGTCTGTGGTGACTGAAGTCTCCCCCATTCTCTCTCCTCCCTCTGAGTGAGTAAACCAAGGTAAAACGGGGTTCTCAGAGCACCCCTTTACACCAGAGGCCACAGTGTTCCCCCTTAAATCAGGTTCCCAGAGGATCCCTTATATTAGAGTCCCCAGAGTTCTCCCTTACATCAGAGAAGGCAGAGTCCCCCTTACAGTGAAAGGGAACTTTGCAAGTTCAGATGTAAAAGGGGGAACTCTGTGGACTCTTGTTATTAACTTCATATGATTAGAAATGTTATTTAACCACTTAAGCCAATATACGTCAGTAGAATGGCACGGCTGGGCACATCCACGTACCTGTACGTGGCCCTTTAAGCCCAGCCGTGGGGTCACGTGCGCCGCCGGCGCGTGCACGTGACCCGGTCCGAAGCTCCGTGGCCGCGCCCGCGGTACCCGATTGCCGCCGGTGTCCCGCGATCGGTCCTCCGGAGCTGAAGAACGGGGAGAGGTGTGTGTAAACACACCTTCCTCGTTATTCACAGTGGCAGTGTCATTGATCGTGTGTTCCCTAATATACGATAACACGATCAATGACGTCACACGTCCAGCCCCGCCCCCCTACAGTTAGAAACACATATGAGGTCACACTTAACCCCTTCAGCACCCCCTTGTGGTTAACTCCCAAACTGCAATTGTAATTTTCACAGTAAACAATGCATTTTTATAGCAATTTTTGCTGTGAAAAGGACAATGGTCCCAAAAATGTGTAAAAATTGTCCGATGTGTCCGCCATAATGCCGCAGTCACAAAAAAAAACGCTGTCGCTCTATTTTTGTTTATAGCGCAAAAAAAAAAAAAACGCAGAGGTGATCAAATACCACCAAAAAAAAGCTCTATTTGTGGGGAAAAAAGGACGCCAATTTTGTTTGGGAGCCATGCGCACGACCGCGCAATTGTCAGTTAAAGCGACGCAGTGCCGATTCGCAAAAACTGGCCAGGTCCTTTACCTGCATAAAGGATCGGGTCTTAACTGGTTAATAGAAAAATATATGTATAGTTTATTCTATAATAAAAAAATTGCTCTGCGCTGCTAAAGTGTTCGGGTTTGACTTGAAGAAAAGACGGCAACCCTACTCACTCACCCCCATCCCCCTCCAATGTGTGGATGAGGGAATCATCAACTAATTGCCCACTGGCAAGGGGTTAATCTACATTTCTACACTATATATGTGTGTATCATCATCTGCTGGAGATAAAAGACGTCACAGTGACTATGGAGGAAGAGGACGGACATGACGGGGTTACTGGGTGCAAATAGAAAATAAGATCTTATTACCTCCTCTGCTGCCTCTTCCAACGTCTTCTCTCTACTTCCTCCCGACTTACCTCTCACCCGGAACTTCCTGTGTGTACCTGACATCACTTCCTGTCTTCCATAGAGATGTCCTGTGTATAAGTGAGATCACCATCTTGTGGAGCTCAGAGGAACTACAGCCCAGAGAAACATCTCGTAGTGTGAACACGTCCTTGTGCTGTGTGTGTATGTACTGTATATCCTTATAGATGGGTCATCTCCACTCCCACCAAGGGGGATAGAAATATATTACTGCTCGGGGGAGGGGGGGAGACATTTTGGCCCCTTTGATTTTGCAGTAAAATTGATGTGAGATTTAGTCATGTAGAACATCTGTTATATGGATACAAAGAACCCCAGCCGAGAGTAAAGGGTGGAAATGGCTCCTGATCCCCAGATTTGGGCAATTATGTCCCCAATATAAATAGAAAAAAACCTGCGCTATGTGTAACAACTCAAATACCTCCAGAAATAACTTCTACCGGACTGCTGCTGTAACAAAGGTAAGTCTTCCCTTTATCACCTAGAAGAGCATTATGTGTCACAGCGCTGTCCTATTGTGTGTGCCGCCCATCAATTATCACAAATACACTAAAATATGTGGAGACATTCATATATAAAGTGCTAGGGGCCCCAATAATATTCTCTGCACATCTACTGCTTCCACTTTACACCTACTTCATTCATCTTATGGTGTTTATCAATAAATGAAGTAAACTGATCCATGTGCAAATTCATATACAACATAAAGAGCTTTGTACTCAAGATGATGTTCCCTGCAGATCCACTGCTTCCACTTTACACCTACTTTTTTAAACTCATAATATTTTTTGCTATATAAAATAAACTTAACCACTTCCATACCAGGGCACGTATAGACCTTCCCGCCCAAGCCAATTTTCAGCTTTCAGCACTGTCGCACTTTGAATGGCAATTGCGCGGTCATGCTACACTGTACCCAAACAAAATTGGCGTCCTTTTTTACCCACAAATAGAGCTTTCTTTTGGTGGTATTTGATCACCTCTGCGATTTTTTTTTTTTGCGCAACAACTAAAAAAAGACCGAAAATCTTGAAAAAAAATTACGTTTTTATTTTTTTCTGTAATTTTTTTGTAAATAAGTACGTTTTCTCTTTCAATTACGGGCACTGATATGGTGGCACTGATGGGCACAGATGAGATGACACTGATGGACATCGACGAGGTAGTACTGACGGGCACAGATGAGGTGGCACTGATTGGCGGCGCTGGTATGCGGCACTGATGGGCACACATAGGCGGCACTCATGGGCACACATAGGCGGCACTGATGGGCACTCATGGGCAGCACTGATGGGCACTCATGGGCGGCACTGATGGGCACTCATGGGCGGCACAGATGGGCACTCATGGGCGGCACAGATGGGCACTGTGGGGTGGCACAGATGGGCACTGTGGGGTGGCACAGATGGGCACTGTGGTGTGGCACTGATGGACACTGTGGGGTGGCACTGATGGACACTGTGGGGTGGCACTGATGGACACTGTGGGGCGGCACTGATTTACTTGTTGCCAGTCAGTGCCCATTTGTGGGCACTGATTGGCATCTTTTTTTTTTTTTTGCATCTTTTTTTTTTTTTTTTTTTCCCAGACTTTTTTTTTCAGACTTTTTTTTTGGACTTTTTTTGCCCCTTTTTTTTTAGTTTTGCCCTTCCCTAGTGGGCATCCCTGGTGGTCCATGTGGCGATCCGAGGGGGGGCTGCGCTGATAGACAATCAGCGCAAACCCCCCCTGTCAGGAGAGCCGCCGTTCGGCTCTCCTCTACTCGCGTCTGTCAGACGCGAGTGAGGAAGAGCCATCAACGGCTCTTCCTGTTTACATCGTGATCAGCCGTGGTTGGACACGGCTGATCACGTGGTAAAGAGTCTCCGTGAGAGACTCTTTACCGAGATCGGTGTTGCGGGGTGTCAGACTGACACCCCGCAACAACGATCGCCGCGATGCGCGCCCCCGGGGGCGCGCAGCGGCTTAGAATCCTGAGGACGTCATATGACATCCAGTCAGGATTCTACAACCACTTTGCCGACGTCAATTTGTCATTGGCGGGCGGCAAGTGGTTAAAATCTGTGCAAATTCATGTAATCATACAATATTTTGTACTCAATATAGTGTTCTCTGCAAGTCCACTGCTTACACTTCACATCTACTTCAATTAAAGTAATTCACACCCCCTTGAAGTCTCTAACACATAGAGCGCGTCCTGCCGCACAGATGTAGTTCCCAGGAGGGGGCGAGCACGTCACTGACCACCGCAGTAAAGCCTCCCGTCACGGTGGTCAGTAAAATCAGACAAGCAGGAAGTGAACAGAACAGAGAAGAAATAGAGCAACTTCTGAGCAAAAACAAATAATGAGGAAGTGAAAAGAGGAATGTCTGCAGGTAAAGGATGCTTATTATGAAAAAAAAATGTTTCCTTCACAACCCCTTTAACTTATTTTGCTCCAAAAACAATCCACCAATCAATGAAAAGTGGATAAGGTGTGAAAGTTCTCCGTCCTCCAAACTGTGCCAGCTGTAGTGTAGCCACGCCTTCTTCCTCCTCTTACACACGTGATGGTGAGGGCGCCTCCTTAGTAGTGCTTCCCCACTCACCAGAGCAATATGACTCCCAGCTTTTCATCTACCAGAGTCACCAACATCCTTCACACTCTCCTCACCTCCGATGGATCCTCCTCGCTCACTCCTGCAAGTCTGCTGCGCTTTCTGTCAGTCTCCCTCCTAGACTCGGCTTCCTCCTCCGACCGCTGTTCAAGCAGGAGCTCCGCCTCTTCATACACACTCAGGAGCTCCGCCTCTTCATACACACTCAGGAGCTCCGCCTCTTCGTACACACTCAGAGCTCCGCCTCTTCATACACACTCATGATCTCCGCCTCTTCATACACACTCAGAGCTCTACCTCTTCATGCACACTCAGAGCTCTGCCTCTTCATACACACTCAGGAGCTCCGCCTCTTCATACACACTCAGGGCTCCGCCTCTTCATACACACTCAGGGCTCCGCCTCTTCATACACACTTTGGGCTCCGCCTCTTCATACACACTCAGGGCTCCGCCTCTTCATACACACTCAGGAGCTCTGCCTCTTCATACACACTCAGGAGCTCCGCCTCTTCATACACACTCAGGGCTCCACCTCTTCATACACACTCAGAGCTCCGCCTCTTCATACACCCTCAGGAGCTCCGCCTCTTCATACACACTCAGGGGCTCCGCCTCTTCATACACACTCAGGAGCTCTGCCTCTTCATACACACTCAGGAGCTCTGCCTCTTCATACACAATCAGGAGCTCCGCCTCTTCATACACACTCAGGGCTCCGCCTCTTCATACACACTCAGGGCTCCGCCTCTTCATACACACTCAGAGCTCCGCCTCTTCATACACACTCAGGAGCTCCGCCTCTTCATACACACTCAGGGCTCCGCCTCTTCATACACACTCAGGGCTCCGCCTCTTCATACACACTCAGGAGCTCCGCCTCTTCATACACACTCAGGGCTCCACCTCTTCATACACACTCAGGGCTCCGCCTCTTCATACACACTCAGGAGCTCTGCCTCTTCATACACACTCAGGGGCTCCGCCTCTTCATACACACTCAGGGCTCCGCCTCTGCATACACACTCAGGAGCTCCACCTCTTCATACACACTCAGGGCTCCGCCTCTTCATACACACTCAGAGCTCCGCCTCTTCATACACGCTCAGGAGCTCTGCCTCTTCATACACACTCGGGGCTCTGCCTCTTCATATACACTCAGAGCTCCGCCTCTTCATACACACTCAGGGCTCCGCCTCTTCATACACACTCAGGAGCTCTGCCTCTTCATACACTCTCAGGGCTCCGCCTCTTCATACACACTCAGAGCTCCGCCTCTTCAAACACACTCAGGAACTCCGCCTCTTCATACACACTCAGAGCTCCGCCTCTTCATACACACTCAGGAGCTCCCATTCAGTCTAAACCCAAACAAAACAAAACCAAACAAGTGATCTGTTTATTGGTCCCTTATTGGTGAGCGATGGGAGAAGGATCCCCTTATATCAGTGATCAGTGAAAGAAGGACATTTTTACATGATCATGAAATTGTTGTTACTGAAAGACAGAAATTGGTCAATTTACAGGGAACCCCTAAAAACCTTTGGAGGATCCCTGGCTGATAAAGGCTGGACTAGTCAGTAATATATTTCTATCCCCCTTGGTGGGAGTGGAGATGACCCATCTATAAGGATATACAGTATATACACACACAGCACAAGGCTGTGTTCACACTACAAGATGTTTCTCAGGGCTGCAGTTCCTCTGAGCTCCACAAGGTGGTGATCTCACTTATACACACACGACATCTCTATGGAAGACAGGAAGTGATGTCAAGTACAGACAGGAAGTTCCAGGTGAGAGGTGAGTTGGGAGGAAGTAGAGAGAAGACGTTACTGGAAGTGGCAGCAGAGGAGGTAATAAGATCTTATTTTCTATTTACACCCAGTAACCCCGTCATGTCCGTCCTCTTCCTCCATAGTCACTGTGACGTCTTTTATCTCCAGCAGATGATGATACACACATATATAGTGTGGAAACCTAGATTAACCCCTTCAGGGTCAGAACATTTCTCCACTTACAGGGCCGGAAAACACTCCATTTTGGAGATGTGTCACCTTTCCCACCAATCACCTTCTCACCTCATCAGTCTATATCAGGGGTCTCCAAACTTTCTAAACAAAGGGCCAGTTTAGACTTTAGAGGGGCCAGTGGGAGTAGAAAATGTCCAGTGGAAGTAAACAATGCCCCATCGTTGGTGTCAGTGAGAGGAACTGTGTCCCATCATTGGTGTCGGTGGAAGGAATTGTGCCCCATTGTTGATATTAATGGAAGGAATGGTGCCCTATCGTTAATGTCAGTGGGATAATTAATTCCCCATTGTTTGTGTCAGTGGGATAAATAATACCCCATAGTTAGTGTCAGTGGATGGAATGGTACCCCATGGGCCAGATAAATGCAAGCAAGGGGCCGCATCGGCCCCCGTCCACAGTTTGTTGACCACTGGTCTGTACTAAACAGATTATACCACTTTTATTAATGGGGGTGTGGCAGTGTATCACTGGACTAGATGTAAGAAGAAGCTCCACTCGGAACTCTTCAAAGCCACGTTAAGGAAAAAAATAAATACAATTCAGCCGCATCAAACGGCTGAAGAAACACTGGATACCATAAACACAGCCCTATTACAGTCAGCCGACTTAATAGCGCCGAAACGTAAAACCCGCTTCCGGAAAAATAACTCCAGCTGGTTCAACAACCAACTGGCATTACTGAAGCAAGAGCGTAGAAGGGCGGAAGCCGCCTGGAAAAGAAGCTCTTCAGATGAGAACCTCATCGTCTACAAAGCAACAACAAGAAAATACCACAAAGAAATCTTCAAAGCCAAGAAAAACTATTTTTCCGAGGCTATCAACAGCACCCTTAATCGCCCACGCGAACTCTTCAAATTGGTCACTCAGACCATGAATCCAGGATGTCTTGAAGCCCCCAATTCGGACTCACAAGAATTTTGTACTGAATTGTCATATAACTTCATTAATAAAATCGAGGGGATCCGACAAAGCATTCAGCAAAATAATTCCCCCCTCAACCCTCCCTGTAATGATTTACACAATACCTGCAGTAATTCACCACAACCAGGTAAGTTCACGCTGGAACCTATCTCTATCCATGCCACTAAAAATATCATCGGTACTCTGCATAACAGCACCGCGCCGAATTATATCATCCCCACTAACCTGCTGAAGGGATGCGCCGGCATTCTGGCACCTCCTATCACTATTAACCAATCCTTCAGGGAAGGCATAGTGCCCTCCCAGTTGAAGGAGGGTATAATTCGACCCATCTTGAAGAAACCCAACCTGGACCCCAAGGACCCACTCCACCGCCGTCCAATAACAGGCCTAAATGTACTCTCAAAGGTAATGGAAAAAGTAGTGGTACAACAGCTGCAACAGCATCTAGATACCCACAACCTACTTGATCCATTTCAAATGGGATTCCGGCCTGGACACGGGACAGAAACTGTGTGACGGTATCGGTATGATATCCCCGTCAAGCATTCCCTCCTCTCCATACAAGAACATCACAGGATCATCCACACATGAGTCAAGACTGAATGCTGGAACCAAGACTGATTTATTGGCAGCTTGCTGCTGGTTATAAATACAGTTTTACAAGCTAAATCCTTAATCAAGGAACAAAGGGAGCTCCACCCCCTTTTCACACACTCTGGAGTTTCTCATACAGAATATAGCCAGACAATTCAGAGCCGACCTGAGACACATTTTCTTTAAATAATGACATCAGGGAAGTTAATTACAAGGTGTACAGAACACATTAGCTGGGCAGCCTGGCACCGCATAATGAAGCAATCAGAATACATAACATGAGTCACCTCTAATCACAGTAACAGGATTAACATCCCTTTGAAATAAGGAGCTAGCTGCAGACGGATCATTAACATGTCAATAGCTTGTAACACATGAATCCATTTTACCTCTAACCCACAATTTAACCAAGCAGGGAGAATTACACTGAAGCATCCTTCACAAACCGCATTGCTCAAAATATGGGACGACGCTCTCGAGGCCGCAGACGAAGGAGAATCTTGTCTTCTGGTTCTGTTGGACCTAAGCGCAGCCTTCGACATAGTAGACCACAAGCTTTTATTGACTCGGCTAGCTGAAGTAGCCAGAGTCGCAGAAGGCGATTTATCTTGGTTCTCCTCTTTTTTGGAAAACCGATCGCAAATAGTGAAGTTAGGACCTTTCACTTCTGAGAAACGCACATTATCGTTGCGGAGTCCCTCAAGGATCCCCCCTGTCGCCGGTGTTATTCAACATCTACCTTCGCCCTCTTTTTGAGATTATTAGCAGTCAAAAACTGCTCTACCACTCATATGCAGACGACACGCAACTAAATTTCCGCATTTGCAATAAAAAGGATCACCACCTCAATCTAGAGACATGCCTCTCTTTGATAGAGAACTGGATGACAAAGAGTTATCTTAAACTCAACGGAGAGAAAACAGAACTTCTCCTGTTTCACGCCAAGCATATGAATCAACCTACAACAACTTGGACCCCCCCGCCCATTCTGGGCAAAATCATCACCCCTAGCGCCAAAGTCAAAAGTCTCGGGGTCATCTTTGACTCTCACATGACATTGGACGCACAAATAGGGTCAGTAGTCAGCGGATCTCACCATCTGCTGCGCCTACTACGCAGACTTACTCCTTTTATTCCCAAGGAAGACATAGCGGTCGTGGTGGGAGCTATTGTAAACTCAAGATTGGACTATGCAAATGCCCTTTACCTCGGACTCCCCAAGTACCAAATCGCTCGTCTACAAGTCGTTCAAAATACGGCCGCTAGACTTGTGACTGGGAAAAAACCTTGGGAATCAATCTCACCTTCACTGAGAACCCTTCACTGGTTACCAGTAAAAGACAGAATCACTTTTAAAGCACTTTGTCTAACGCATAGATGTATCTATGGGAATGCTCCCCATTATCTATGCGAAAAAATAAAAGCTCATAATCCCAATTGCGTTCTGCGATCCACCAATCAAAATCTCCTCCAGATACCCAAAGCCAGATACAAGGAGAAAGGAGATTTGCGGTCCAAGGGCCTAGACTATGGAACGCTTTACCAACCAGCATTCGGTTGGAGGAGAACCACTTGACGTTCAGGAGAAAGATCAAAACTCATCTCTTTTGATACCAAAGGAGACAGGAACAACAAGCGCCCAGAGGCGATTAAGTTCGCATGTGCTGCGCTATATAAGTTTTCATTCATTCATTCAGTGTATGGCATTGGAAGAAATCACATCCAGGTAGATATGAATGGACAAGTTGGTGACAAGATACACAGCGGCTCCAACCAAAAAGTTTAGTGAGACCATCTAGTAATAGAAGATCCATCCACTGTGGTGAGTGTCATCCATGTGGGGTCACCTGGAAGTGGTCTCGTGTTTATCTGTTACTAATGGCACCAGCACCTGTTCACCTTCCTCTTGTTTTTAAAGAAACTAATATTTCAATGGGACTTTGTGATACATTGGACATTTGTTGTATTTTCTGGTGTCATTCATTTCTTTATTTTTTACATGTGGCAAACTGTTTAATAATCTTTATTTATATTTTTGGCAGCACAGTCTAAATACACATTTACTGGAGACCATCACATTGCCTCCACCTCCCTCCCTGATAGAATAGAGAAATACAAAGAAGATTCTAGAAGTCACCAGAAAGATGATGGAGGAGAGGTGAGCGGTGCCGGGAATTCTGGGACATTATCCAATAACAGACAAGGGATGTGTCTGGATGGTGACTGTATCATTGTGTGTGTCAGGTTCCTATAAGGTGTCAGGATGTCACTGTCTATTTCTCCATGGAGGAGTGGGAGAATTTAGAAGGACACAAGGATCTCTACAAGGACGTCATGATGGACAATCAGCCGCCCCTCACATCACCGGGTAAGAGGAGACTTGATTGTAAAGGAGAGAGCAGTACGGAGGCTCCACCTAGATCCCCCATCATCTGATAAACACATAGAAACAATGTATTCAGTCAGTGTGTGTGTTTCCTACAGATGGATCCAGTAATGGGAACCCACCAGAGAGATGTCCCCGTCCTCTGTATTCCCGGGATTCCACACAGGAAGGTCTCACCATCCCTCACCATCATCAGGTAGATGAGGAACAATCACTGATAGTAGCATTAGGATCTGTACATTATCTGCATTGTTACCATTGATGTCATTTTTATTCTATATTCAGAGTGGAGACCTGAGAGATTCTAAAGTTGAAGTGAAAGAAGAGATAAAAGAGGAGGATGATGAGGATGGGGTGATGGAGGAGTCAGAGTTTCTAAAAGAACACAAAGATCTGTATCAGGACACCATGGTGGAGTCATCCAGCTACAGAAACCCACCAGAGAGATGTCCCCGTCCTCTGTATTCCCGGGATTCCACACAGGAAGGTCACACCATGCCTCACTATCATCAGGTAGATGAGTGACAATTATTGGTAGTTCTGATTTATACACAGCGTGTTTGTTACAATGAATGTTTTATTCTATATCCAGAGTGGAAACCTCTGGGATGATAATATTGACGTTAAAGAAGAGTATAAAGAGGAGGATGAGGAGTATGGAGTGATGGAGGAGTTTTCAGAAGGACACAAGGATATGATGGAGCCACCTAATACCAGGAACCCACCAGAGAGATGTCCCCGTCCTCTGTATTCCTGGGATTCCACACAGGTAGTACACACTATCCCTCACCATCATCAGGTAGATGAGTGACAATTATTGGTAGTTCTGATTTATACACAGCATGTTTGTTACATTGAATGTTTTATTCTATATTCAGAGTGGAAACCTCGGGGATGATAATATTGATGTTAAAGAAGAGTATAAAGAGGAGGATGAGGAGTATGGAGTGATGGAGGAGTTATCAGAAGGACACAAGGATATGATGGAACCACCTAATACCAGGAACCCACCAGAGAGATGTCCCCGTCCTCTGTATTCCCGGGATTCCACACAGGAAGGTCACACCATCCCCCACTGTTATAAGGTTGGTGGGACGGAGATTATAAAACACACTTATAGAGCCCAGATTCACGTAGATCGGCGCATCTTTATGCCGGCGTATCGCATCTCAGATGCGTTACGCCGACGTAACCTAGAGAGGCAAGCTCCGTATTCTCTAATCAAAAGCGTCCAATTTTGCGCCGGCGTAATGTAAAATCGTTGGCGTAAGACGGCGTAATTCAAAGTAGCAAGGAAGTGGGCATGATCCATTTAAATGAACCGTGACCCCATGCAAATGAAGGGCCGAAAGAACGGCGCATTCTCACAACTACGCCCGGCTTAAATCCTAAGTTATGCCGGCCCACCGTTTACGCCCAGGGCATAAATACGCCCAGACATGCGCCCGTCGAGTGCAAAAGTACACCCGTTTGGTTTCTTGAGGTGTAGGTACTTTTGCGCTCTTCTCTGGACATGTCTGCCCGGCGTTCTGGGAACAGAAAGAAGAACTTCTCCCCAGAGGAGAAGGCCATCATCCTTGCGGCCATGGAGAAGTATGATGATCGCCTCCATGGGGTACAGAGCAAGGAGACGAGCAAGGGCAGAAGGGATGAGATCCTTATGAGGATCACCAACCAGGTGAATGCCGTAGGCAATGAGGTGAGGAGGCCCCAGGACATCACCAAAAAGATGAACGATATGCGCAGGAGGGTGAAGGAGAAGCTGGCCATTATGAGGAGACATGCCAGGGGCACTGGTGGTGGACCAGCCTCTCGCATTTGTATGACTCCTGATGAGCAGGTGGTTGCCCGCTGCATTAATAGGGAGCAAGTTGAGGGCTACGACTCAGTTGAGCCGCCCTTGAGGACAGGTAAGTGTGTTTTTTCTACTATCTGGTGTGTAGCATGTGAGGGGGTGGAAGGGAATATGTGACAAGTGTGTGGGTCCACCAACATGTGAATGTTTTGTGTCACCCGCAGATGTCCAGGAGGGAGCTGGGCCATCTGGTGCCTCTGCCCCTCCCACGCCATCATCCCCTGCTGAGCATGCCCCTGACCCCCTGGGAAGCCAAAAGGCATTGGTGGAGGGGAGTGGTGTCCAGACCTCCAGTGTAGAGGTGATTCAGGAGGATGCCGAACATCTGGGTGAGGAGGTATCCCTATATCTAGAGGAGGCCTCCATATCGGCTGGTCCATCCCGGACGTCAAGCCTCCAATCATCAAGCCCCTCTGGATCCATCCCCAACCCACCTACTCCCTCAAGTCCCTCCCCCTATGCCAGGCCTGAAGCCTCTCTTGGCCCCAGGAAGGCGACCAGGGGGTTCCGGACTTCCTGCCAGTGAATCTGACGAGTGCCCAGGACTCTCAGATCTGATGCCCCACCGCCCCCCCCCCCCCCCCCACCTGAGCCTTCAACCAGACAGTTGCGGAGCCGTGGCCGTGGCAGCAGGCTTGGCCCACGACAGGGCAACTGATTTTTTTTTTTATTATTTTGGCTCTGGTTAAGAGTGTTATTATTTCTTTTTTACTCTGGTTAAGAGTGTTAATATTTCTTTTTTACTCTGGTTAAGAGTGTTATTATTTTGTTTTTTAATACTGCATATGGTGAGGCGTGCATATTACAGTGAGACTGGTGTGTGAATGGGGGGGGGGGGGGGGGGTGACACTCCTGCCAGCAAAGGGATGTCACCCTCGGTCGTTGGGGAAAATGTATCCCCACGACCCGTGTGAATGTGGTATGAATGGTCAGCAACATAATTGGAGCCTTGCCGTGGCGTTGCTGCTCCCAAGTCCTGCATGTTGGACTTGGGCTAATCCAATGTGATGAGGATGTGGGGTGTGTGCTAGGGACCACAGTGGTGTGCATGCGTGCATTCTCCTTGTCCCATGATGAATGTGTGTGTTTAACGTGCAAAGATACGTTCCACGAGACAACTTCTGACTGCTGTTCCCTCAGCAGACGGGGTAGCCTCGGGCAGGGGGGAATGTCTGGTTCGGGGGTCAGGTCATCACGTATGTCAATCTCCAGGCCCTTACTCTCTGCAAAGTTGTGCAGAATGCAACATGCACCGATGCATCTGGCACACAAAGTTTGGGGAATACAACAGGGTCCCCCCGGACTTATCCAGGCATCGGAAACGGGACTTCAGGATGCCAAATGTGCGTTCTACCACTGCAAGGGTACGTATGTGTCCAGCATTGTAGTATTGCTCTCCTGTGGTTTGGGGATCCAGGAAAGGAGTCATGAGATGGGGCCCAAGTGCATATGCAGAGTCACCTGGAAGGGAAAAGACAGGAGGATGTTAGTCGTGCATGTGCCCCTCCTGATGTCTGCATCATGGGGTCGGACAGTCATGCCTGACTCCCATGTCACCAACCAGCCAGCTGTTCCCGTACACGTTTTGTTCAAATTCTGTTGGGATGGTGCATTGACGGTATATGTAGCTGTCGTGGCTGGGCCCTGGGTGTTTGGCACGGACATGCCATATGAGGCCTTGGGCATCTGCTATCACCTGTACGTTGATGGAATGCCAGTGCTTCCGATTGCGGTATATGTGCTCTGTGTCACAGGGGGGCCGTAGTGCCACATGTGTGCAATCAATGGCCCCCACGGTGCGTGGGAATCCTGCAATTCTGACAAAATCCGCCATTGCCTTATTCCGCAGGTGCTCCTGGGTGGGTCTGATGATGTGGTGGGACATGCGTGTGAGGATTGCGGGGACAACCTGGTGCACACATCTGCTCATGCTGGTTTGTGACATCCCAGCCACAACTCCACTTGTACGCTGAAAAGATCCAGTGGCGAGGAAATGCAGTGTTGCCAGTACCTTGACTAGTGGCTGCACTGCATGTGAGCGGTGTGTCTGGCTGGTGATGTCATCCTGCAGGGTTGTGGCTAATTCCAGGATGGCATCAGTGTTGAATCTGAAGATGCGATACACCTCCGAATCCCCCATGCCAAAGATGTTTATGCGCGTTCGGTATATGCTCTCCCGTGCCCTCCTCCTTCTACGCGCCTGGGCACACACTAGTATAGCTATGACCATGCCTGCCCCTGGCATGTTGGCATACAGATGTGTTGTCCTGTAAGTGTGGTTGCTTAGCTCGTCCGTAACGGTGCTGCTGAAGCTGCTCTCCAGCTGACCTGCACACCTCTGGTGCAAAGTTGCCCCTGCTTTATGAGGGGCAAGTTTAGGCTGGACGTAGAGCTTACGCACACCGCGCGTAGCCTGCGACGGGCGGACGTACGTTCGGGAATCGGCGTATCTCCCTCATTTGCATATTTGAATAGGAAATCAATGGGAGCGAAATATGCACCTACACTACGCCGGCGTAGAAAAGTTACGCCGGTCGGAAGAAGCCTATTTTCAGGCGTATCTGGTTCTGTGGGTATGGCGCATAGATATGCCGGCGTATATATACACTTACGCCGCGCATCTCGAGATACGCCGGCGTAACTTCTTTGAGAATCTGGGCCATAGTGTGGATTTTTTTATATGATGTCACAATAATAAAGCTTATATCTTACAGATTATATTCTCTTTCATTTTCTTGGTTTAGAGTGGAGATCCAATCGATATAGAATTTGAGGTTAAAACAGAAGAAGAAGAAGAGATGTATGTGAGGGATGATCAGCAGTCTATGGAGGAGGATGGAATAACGGGGACATTTATAGAGGAGGACACTCCTACAGAGATCAGCACAGGTGGGTCATTAACACTAAATCCATTCCTCCACCCATACTGCTCACTGATTGGTCCAGAGTAGGGCGGGGACTGGGTGATATCAGCCTGTAATCCCCTGGTCACTATCCTGAGCTGTGTTACCCTTCCTGTATTTCTCTCGGATAATCTTCCTTCTCTGTGCTGCAGACACAATTTATGTCTCTAGACTGGATTTATGGAGATTCTGGGGATCAGCTGGAAGTAAAATTTTCATTTTGACAATAGCTGTTACTCGACCTAGGCACCTGGCGTATGTATTTTGGGTCTTCCTCCCCATACCCGGGTCTAGTAAGATTTCTGACAGAACAATTCTCCCAGGGTTACTTGCTCTGTTGTCTGCTGTCTGTGCCGGGTGGAGGGATATATCTGTATAGTCTCAGACCCAAGTCACTGAGTGCAGTCTCAGGAGATGGGAGGCAGCGGTGTGGGATCTCTGCAACTTGTCTCATGTAAACATTTCATCCGCCACTGATTACTGAATACCAATATTATGAGTCCTGACCCCTGCACTATATACTCTATGGTGTACATTACATCATTCTGATACTATATAGTCCTATCTGTTGTATCTTATACAATATGTTGTACATTACATAGTCCTGACTTCTGCTCTCTCCCCTCTACCCACTTCTTTGATACGCCGCGTAACTTCTAGGATGCTCCGGCGTATCGTTTTTCTGTATTCAGAAAACAAGATACGCCGGGATTTTGCTAAGATCCGACTGGCGTAAGCCTCTTTCGCCGTCGTATCTTAGTTGCATATTTACGCTGGCCGATAGGTGGCGCTTCCGTAGATTTACGTGAGGAATATGCAAATTGGGTAGATACGCCGATTCACAAACGTACGTACGCCCGGCGTATTTTTTTTACGTCGTTTACGTAAGGCTTTTTCCGGCGTAAAGGTACCCCTGCTATATGAGACGTAGCCAATGTTAAGTATGGACGTCGGGCCACCGTCAAATTTTTTACGTTTTACGTCGTTTGCGTAAGTCGTTCGCGAATAGGACTGTGTGTAAGTTACGTTCACGTCTAAAACATTGACGATTTGCGGTGTAATTTGGAGCATGAGCACTGGGATTCTTTCACGGACGGCGCATGCGCCGTTCGTAAGAAACGTCAAATACGTGAGGTCACGATTAGTTAGCATAGAACGCGCCCCCAACCAGCCTCTTTTGAATTAGGCGGAATGGCCGCCTTCGTATCTATGCGCCTGATTCATAGAATCAGTTACGCATAGATTTGGCCAAGATACGAGCGACGTAAGTCTCCTACGCCGTCGTATCTTGGGGTGCATATTTACGCTGGCCGCTAGGTGGCGCTTCCGTTGATTTCCGCGTCGAATATGTAAATGAGCAAGATACGCCGATTCACGAACGTACGTACGCCCGTCGCAATTAGTTACGCCGTTTACGTAAGACATACGCCGGCGTAAAGATAAAGCTGGTCTCTAGGTGGCGCAGCCCATGCAAGGTATGGATGTCGGAACAGGCGTATCTTTTTACATCGTTTACGTAAGTAGTACGCGAATAGGGCTGTGCGTAAGTTACGTTCACGTCGTAGGCAGTGTTCGACGTATCTTAGGCATTCTTTCCGACGCATGCGCACTGGGATACGTCCACGGACGGCGCATGCGCCGTTCGTTCAAAACGTTAATCACGTCGGGTCATGATTCATTAGCATAAAACACGCCCACCTCTTCACAATTTGAAGAAGGAAAATCACCGCTCAAGGTGGGTCTGCTATAGGGTCATACACAGGTGTAGGATTCCAAGGGTGCTGGCAGTGCACTAGGCAAGCATGGGCGTAAAATGAAGGATGGATGGCCGCACTCCAAACCAAACAGGTTGTCTTTATTTAAACGAACAGCAAAACATACCAGATCACAGCAACAGAAACAGGAGGATAACCGACGTTTCGCACTGACTTAGTGCTTATTCATGGCCATGAATAAGCACTAAGTCAGTGCGAAACGTCGGTTATCCTCCTGTTTCTGTTGCTGTGATCTGGTATGTTTTGCTGTTCGTTTAAATAAAGACAACCTCTTCACAATTTGAATTACGTGCGCTTACGCCTGCACATTTACGTTACGCCGCCGTAACTTAGGACGCAAGTGCTTTGTGAATACAGCACTTGCCTCTCTAAGTTGCGGCGGGGGAGCGTAAATACGATACGCTACACCCGCCCACACTTGCGCCGCTCTACGTGAATCTAGGCCAATATGTATTCTCTTTTGTTACACCCATTTTCTACCAGCTGGACATGTTATATCTGATGATTTGATTGGAGCACAGCAGGAACCAATCTGCTCATGTCTAGTAATAATCTTTTTATTTCTATTTTTAGTAGATGGACGGGAGATGAGGAAAACCTCAGAGAATTGTCTCACTTTGTCTCCAGACTGTAAAGTAGAAGATGAGGACATCACACAGTATAGTCCAGGAGAAAACCCGACTACCTCAAATGTCCATCCGGCACCACACAGTGTAGATGGACCATCGTATTCCTCTTATCCTGAGGAACCTCA
The DNA here is from genome assembly GCF_905171775.1 of Rana temporaria. Lineage (NCBI taxonomy): Eukaryota > Metazoa > Chordata > Amphibia > Anura > Ranidae > Rana > Rana temporaria. The sequence goes on along the minus strand of NW_024404433.1, from coordinate 67,866 downwards.
GACTGTGCGGGACGGTGCCGGACCATCATATTCCTCTTATCCTGAGGAACCTCAGACTGTGAGGGACGGTGCCGTTTTTCCAACAGTGAAGAAGTTTTCCTGTTCTGAATGCGAGAAATGTTTCCCTTCTAAATCTCTTCTTAATGTGCATAAAACATCTCACACGGGGGAGAAGCCATATTCGTGTCCTGAGTGTGGGAAATGTTTTTCACAGAAGTCCAATCTTTACAAACATCAGAGATCTCACACGGGGGAGAAGCCGTATTCCTGTCCTGAGTGCGGGAAATGTTTTTCGCAGAAGACTGATCTTTCCACACATCAGAGAACTCACACGGGGGAGAAACCATTTTTCTGTCCTGAGTGCTGGAAATGTTTTTCAAAGAAGTCCAGTCTTTCTACACATCAGAGATCTCACACGGGGGAGAAGCCGTTTTCCTGTCCTGAGTGCGGGAAATGTTTTTCAAGGAAGTCCAATCTTTACACACATCAGAGATCTCACACAGGGGAGAAACCATTTTCCTGTCCTGAGTGCGGGAAATGTTTTTCAAAAAAGTCCAGTCTTTCCACACATCAGAGATCTCACACAGGGGAGAAACCATATTCCTGTCCTGAGTGTGGGAAATGTTTTTCAGATAAGTTCAGTCTTTCCACACATCAGCGATCTCACACGGGTGAGAAGCCGTTTTCCTGTCATGAGTGCGGGAAATGTTATTCAAGGAAGTCCAATCTTTACACACATCAGAGATCTCACACGGGGGAGAAACCATTTTCCTGTCCTGAGTGCGGGAAATGTTTTTCAAAGAAGTCCAGTCTTTCCACACATCAGAGATCTCACACGGGGGAGAAACCATTTTCCTGTTCTGAGTGCGGGAAATGTTTTTCAATGAAGTCCAGTCTTTCCACACATCAGAGATCTCACACGGGGGAGAAACCATATTCCTGTCCTGAGTGTGGGAAATGTTTTTCAGATAAGTCCGGTCTTTCAAAACATCAGAGATCTCACACGGGGGAGAAGCCGTTTTCCTGTCCTGAGTGCGGGAAATGTTATTCAAGGAAGTCCAATCTTTACACACATCAGAGATCTCACATGGGGGAGAAACCATTTTCCTGTCCTGAGTGCGGGAAATGTTTTTCAGAGAAGTCCAGTCTTTCCACACATCAGAGATCTCACACGGGGGAGAAACCATTTTCCTGTCCTGAGTGCGGGAAATGTTTTTCAATGAAGTCCAGTCTTTCCACACATCAGAGATCTCACACGGGGGAGAAGCCGTTTTCCTGTCCTGAGTGCGGGAAATGTTTTTCAAGGAAGTCCAATCTTTACACACATCAGAGATCTCACACAGGGGAGAAACCATTTTCCTGTCCTGAGTGCGGGAAATGTTTTTCAAAGAAGTCCAGTCTTTCCACACATCAGAGATCTCACACAGGGGAGAAACCATATTCCTGTCCTGAGTGTGGGAAATGTTTTTCAGAGAAGTCCAGTCTTTCCACACATCAGAGATCTCACACGGGGGAGAAGCCATTTTGTCCCTGACCAAGCTCCCTTACTGAGAGAATTTCCCCCGAAGGAGCAAAGATGGAGATATGAAGAAGGTATGCCGGCTTGCATTGGGCTCCCTGTAAACAGAACCGGTCTTCAACTCTCTGAGGTTTCAGCAAACAAAAAGTCCATATATGACCCATCACAGTATACAAGAGAGACTCTTCTACCAGCTTTGGTGGAGCTCTTTATGTTGGTGAACAGTGTAGGGGGCAGATCCTCAAAGAAATTACGCCGGCGTATCTTCAAATTTTGCACGTCGTATCTTTGTTTTGGTATCCACAAAACAAGATACGACAGCATCTGTGTTAGATCCGACAGGTGTACGCCTTAGTACGCCGTCGGATCTTAGATGCAATTTTTCAGCGGCCGCTAGGTGGCGTTTCCGTCGTATTCCGCGTCGAGTATGCAAATTAGCTATTTCCGACGATCCACAAACGTACGAGCGGCCGTCGCATTTTTTTACGTCGTTTCCGTTCGGCTTTTTCCGGCGTATAGTTAAAGCTGCTATATGGTGGCGTACTCAATGTTACTTCCACGTCAAAACCAATGACGTCCTTGCGATGTCATTTAGAGCAATGTACGCCGGGAAATTTTAGGGATGGCGCATGCGCAGTTCGTTCAGCGCGGGGACGTGCTTCATTTAAATTAAACACGGCCCCTATCCGCCGAATTTGAATTCCGTGCCCTTACGCCGCGAGAGATACACTACGCCGCCGTAACTTACGGCGTGAATTCGTTGAGGATTCAAACCAACTCAAAGTAAGTTACAGCGGCGTAGCGTATCTGATATACGCTGCGCCCGGCTCAGATGCATGTGGATCTGCCCCTAGATGTCATCCCTTTGAATGAGGAATGTCACTGAAATAAATATGAGGTGGATTTGGATCTCCCCTATTTATTATAAATATGTATGATCTTGTCTATTCCTATAGTTATCTAGTCTATCAAAGCTCTGATAAGGATAATGGTGGTGATAAAATAATAAGGTTAGTTATAGAAATAAACACAAAGCTCAAATAAGCAAAGGTCTCATTTATTGACAAAGAAATCAGAAATACGAACATAAAGCACTAAAAGAATACTACAGAGCATATAAAACAAAAAGAGCATAGATGATATTTTATATAATGTCGTCCTCAGTATTCGGTGTCTTTCGGCTGAGCTTAAAGGGTCACTAAAGGAAAAAAAATTATTTTGCTGAAATGACTGTGTACAGGGTATAGAGACATAAAAGTTAACAGATTCCTTTTAAAAATGATGAAAAATAGATTAAATTCTATCATATAATGTGCATTTAGTTTCACTTTCGGTTTTAAACTGATTTCATGTTTATGTGAAGTAAAGAGACACACAGAACAAAAACAAACAAATCCAGGGCAGTGTTTTGTTTTTAAAATGAATCTGATTGGTTCTGAGGAGTTTTAGACACACAGCTTAGACCACAGTGAAGCCCCATACACACTATCAGTTTTCCTGATGGTTTTCTCTTCAGGTTTACCAAAACCATCTAATATGAGGTCAAACCTTAGGCATTTCAATTTGAATGCAATCAGGCAGGTCCTTGTACTACATGGTTTTGGTAAACCTGAAGAGAAAACCAGCAGGAAAACTGATAGTGTGTATGGGGCTTCAGAAGCTCCCATGAGAAATTTACTATGGAGCCAGAGAACCAGGAAGTGAGGATTTCAGCAAAGGATTACAGCTGCTTCAAAGCAAAAACGGACAATGAGGACATGAAATCAAGACTGCTATAAGGTAAAGCAAGCTATTTAGCCCAAAAAGTTTTTTTGTTTAGTGATCCTTTAATGGAAAAAGAGAGAGACTCTTGCCGCGTACACACGATCAGTTCATCCGATGAGAACAGACCGATGGACCTTTTTCATCGGTTAACCGATGAAGCTGACTGATGGTCCATCACGCATACACACCATCGGTTAAAAAAACAATCGTGTCAAAACGCGTTGACGTAAAACACGACGTGCTGAAAACAATGAAGTTCAATGCTTCCAACTCGCGTCGACTTGATTCTGAGCATGCGTGGATTTTTAACCGATGGTTGTGCCTACTAACGATCGTTTTTTTCCCATCAGTTAGGAATCCATCGGTTAAATTTAAAACATGGAAAAAAAACAAGTTGCGCTATACAATGTAAACGATTGATGTGAAAATATAAAACAAAAGTGAATTGAGATAATCAATAAACCTAACAATCATCATGTAGTCATGAACATGCAAAAGAAACAAATCATGAACCCTCAAACAAAAGTCCATATCTAAAAAGTGATTGAAAAGTTGGATCACAGAAGTGATCAATGTGAGATGCTCCTTCACCAGTGAAGAAAAAGAGTCCTCAAGATATGTAGTCAGATGAACCACCAATACAGAGTGACAACCAGATAGATAGGATTCTCCACCAACAAAGCATGTAAATCTGCTTACCAGATCCCGGTGGTCCCTTGGTTATAGGGGACCCCAGGTAGCATGAAGGTATTAAGGGTTGCGGGGCCACACGCTGGATGGAAACGGTCTACTGGGGATCATCACCTCGCTCCATTAATCCAAACCATAGACGTTCATAATTCATAGGTTGGAAAAAGAAAAGAGGGAGGGCCTCAATAGTGTAAAACCTTTTAAAACTTTATTATAAAAAATTGCACATGCCTAAAAACTCACAGTTTTGCAGTGAAAAAGAGCCTTGTAGTCTGATGTCCCGACCGGATACATACAGACGACCTGTCCACAGGGAAACCAAGCAGTCCAGGGGGGTGATACCAATGTACCGCACGTTCCGCCCTACTAGTTTCACGAAAAATCGCTTCATCAAGGGGCACGGGCGGCACACTGCATCACCCCCTAAATACCTCTCAGCGTCACAGGAAAGACCATGGTTCCGGTCCGCAACAAAACCCAAACCTCGTTTGGAAATATCGTAAGCGGCTAAGGCGCACGCGCATGTGCCCCACGGCCGAATAACCAAGCCTCGTTATGAACCTCATCCTCCACCCCCACCTATTAGGTGGAATCAAAGGCACACTGACGCGACTGACAGCAAGAACAAACATTGGGCTGTAGCCCGGAGGCCCAATTGGGACACAGACCAACCCACTGTGGGCATCAATGTCCCTGTAACAATACGCCAAATTAGTTTCAGGTTTATGGATCGCAACTGCGGAGACTTCTCAGGTTTGAACCCAGGTTTCAATCTTAACTCAGTTAAGAGTTTGGGTTCTATCATCACAGCCTCAGTAAAGTAAATAGTGCTTATTCCAGCATAAGCAACATAAAAGTAAATCTTGGTATTAATGGTATAAGGATAAGTATAGCTGCAGTACTGGGACTGCACACTAGGGGTTAGTAATGAACATTAAAGGATCACTAATGGAATTTTTTTTTTTTAGCTAAATAGCTTCCTTTACCTTACTGCAGTACTGGTTTCATGTCCTTATTGCTCGTTTTTGCTTTGAAGTGGCTGTAATTCTGCTCTGATCTCCACACTTCCTGGTTGTCTTTTTCCTTATAACCATCGTACTGGGAGCTTTTCACTGTAGGTCTAAGCTGTCATTACTGTGTGTCTAAAACTTAACAGAACCAATCAGATTCATTTTAAAAACAAAACACTGCCCTGGATTTGTTTGTTTTTGTTCTGTGTGTCTCTCTAGTTCACAGGAACATGAAAACAGTTTAAAAGTGAAACTAACCTACAGACACATTATATGATTGATTTTTTATCTATTTGTAATCCTTTTTAAAAGGAATCAGTTAACTTTTATGTCTCTATACCCTGTAAACAGTCATTTCAGCAAAAAAAAAATGTTCCTTTAGTGACCCTTTAACATGAGAGCTGGTATCTGTAGCAGTGAACATTAACATGAGAGCTGGTATCTGTAGCAGTGAACATTAACATGAGAGCTGGTATCTGTAGCAGTGAACATTACATGAGAGCTGGTACAGGCTTCAGGGAAACTCCATAGCAATTGATAGCAATAGTAGTGAACATAACTTGGAAGCAAGCGACAAGTATGGAGATCAGCGTTTAGCAATTGGTTTCTATAGCAGAGTACTTGCAGTTGCAGATAGCTGGGCATGGATGAGCGTCCTGGGAGCCTGGAGCTGGTTGCTGTGAGCTGTAGCGAACAAGGAGTCCTGGTGGTCCAGTTCAGGAAGCTGGAGCTTAGATCAGGTGAGTCTGGAAGCCCAGCTGACAGTGGCGTTCTGTCAGCAATAGAGGAACACCTTCCTGTCAGTGCTGGGAGTTTAAATAGGCCGCAGGAAGTGAGAGGGTATTCGGAAAGAAGGAAGAAACGAAGAGAGTTGACTGGGAAAGAAGCAACTATAGTTGTACTTAGAGCAAAGTTATTGGTGTGACGTTACAGTCCCATAGCGCTCGTGGTCCAGACGCACGTCACGCCGTCGCGAGGGGAAAGCCCAACCCCTGTGGCGGAAACGTAAACGACTGGCGCGCATTAGCGTCGTGAAACCAAGAGAGCCAGGCCTCATTATGAGCAACCACTCACACCCCAGGTTCAACCGGAGTGGGAGTGGTGATCACAGTGCGGAAACCACCCTCTCCTGTGAAAAGAAGATAGCAGTGCCGCACTGGTGTTCATCCCCTCCCAGACAGGGGTGAACAAAATACATAATTAGGCATTTCAACATTGGTTCGATTGGTTGTTATGCAGTAAACTAAAAATATGCCACTAATCAATACTGAATGCATGATCCCATAGACATTAAGGCCCCATACACACGAGAGGATTTATCCGCAGATACGGTCCAGCGGACCGTTTCCACGGATAAATCCTCTCAAAGATTTCCGCAGATTTCGATGCGATGGAGTATACACACCATCGCATTGAAATCCGCGCGGAAATCCTCTGCCGATGACGTGTCGCGCCATCGCCGCTATTATGACGCGGCGACGGGCGCGACGCTGTCATATAAGGAATTCCACGCATGCGTCAAATCATTACGACGCGTGCGGGGAATCCCTTTGGACGAATGGATCCGGTAAGTCTGTACAGACGAGCGGATCCATCCGTTGGAATGGATTCCAGCAGATGGATTTGTTGTGCATCTCAGCAAATATCCGATCTGCTGGAATCCATCCCAGAGGAGATTTCTCCGCGGAAACAGATCCGCTGGCGTGTACACACCATAGGATCTATCCGCAGAAACCCATTTGCTGGGATTTATCTGCGGATGGATTCTATCGTGTGTACGGGGCCTTAGTATTATACCACTAGAAGATTCAGAATCGCAGCTTATTGATTGCCGCGTAAATCAAACCTCAGTAATAAAAAATAAATAAAATATCTATAAACTATCTGTGAAGAAATATAATATATATAACCAAAACCGTCCAATCATATAAAAATTGGCAAATATAGCCAAAAAAGCTGCGATTAGTGGACTCACGCAGAAAGCATTGGATGGTTGGACAGATGAAAATCTATTAAAATTTGTTAAAAAATCTAATGTGTGGGACAGAGAACAAAAATTGGACCATGGCGTAGCACGGTATCAAACCCAACCAACATGGGACCAAAATTTGGTCGGTTTCCTCACTATGGAAAATGAAGTTGTGCAACAAAAGGGACCTAAGTGAATAGTAAGATCAAAATAAAAAGAGGACATCTCACCATCAACCTAAATGGGCATACTTGATCCCCAGTGAGCATGTCATAGATAATTGATAATAGCTATTAAGAATTATTAATAAAAGCGTTGATATCTGTATCTATGTTCAAACCAAAAGGTGTGTATGTCTTGAGACGATATATCCACGCCATTTCCTGTTTAGAGATCTCGTGGACCAAATTGCTCCAATGTGGGTGGTATTTGTCAATGCCTACAAATAATGTGTTGGTAGGATCTCTATTATGTACCAGGTCATAATGTTTGGATACGGAGTGTTTGTCGTACCCTTTTCTAATATTGGCAATGTGCTCGTTCAGTCTTACCCTGAGTGCCCTCTTGATCCTCCCAACATATTGGAGGCCACAAGGGCACTGGATAAGATACACCACCCCTTTGGTCGAGCATGTAATGAGAGGCTCGACCTCGTGAGTTTTGTTAGTCCTGGTAGACTGGAAGGAGCAAATTTTCCTGCTTTTACATTTGTTAAGGGAACAGACTTGACACCGCTTACACCGAAAGTAGCCAGTCAGATTTTGCAAAAATAATCTGCTTTCTTTGGGGGGATCATGGACGCTAGGAGCAATCTGGCAGGCAAGCGTAGAAGCTCCTCTAAAAACAACACTTGGGGGCTGATTTACTATTAACAGTGCGCTGCGCTGGTTCATGGCTTAATTAGTGCGCCGGATGAATCCTTAATTAGGCGCATGAACCAGCCAGTGTAGCAGAGGGCGCAATGCAATTAATCTGTAAAGCCGCCACCGAACTCCCTTTAGAAGTCTATGGGAGAAATCAAAAGTGTTAATTTTAAAGGTTAATATGCTGGTTTTTGTCCTAAAAAGTGTTTGGGGACCTGAGTCCTGCCCCAGGGGACATGTATCAATGCTTTTTTTTTTTTAAAAAGGCAGTTTTTTTGGGAGCAGTGAATTTAATAATGCTTAAAGTGCAACAATAAAAGTGAAATATTCCTTTAAATTTTGTACCTAGGGGGGTGTAAAGTAAGCATGTGAAAAAGCGCATGTTTCCCATGGTTAGAACTGTCCCTCCACAAAATGACATTCTGAAGGAAAAAAAGTAATTTAAAAAATCACTTGCGGCAATAATGAATTGTTGGCTCCCGGCAATTCTGAGAGGATTCAATTACCAGGCCCTTCAGGTCTGGTATGGATATTAAGGGGAACCCCGCCGTAAAAAAAAAAAATGACGTGGGGGTTCCCCCCAAATATTCATACCTGGCCCTTCAGGTCTGGTATGGATTTTAAAGGGAACTTCACCCCAAATTTAAAAAACAAAATGCGTGGAGTTCCCCCAAAAATCCACACCAGACCCTTATCCGAGCACGTTAACCTGGCCGGCTGCAGAAAAAAGGGGGGGACAGAGTGCGGCCCCCCCTCTCCTGAACCGTACCAATCCACATGCTCTCAACATGGGGAGGATGTCCCAATGTTGATGGGGACAAGGGTCCCTTATTTCGGGTCCAGGTATTGTGTTTTAAAAGAGTTTTAATTAAGTGATTAAAGATATTATAAATAGAAATATAGGATCGGTAGAGGTTATTTATTTAAGGAAGTAAGAACCTTCCTCCCCGCAGTGATATCCTGCAGATAGAAAACTGGGCACGGTTCAAAAATGTATGGACTCATGAAGTGTGTCTGAGACCGATCCGTTTTATGTAGGATCTGTAATTTTTGTTAGACCTCAAACAGTTTAACTGTTAAAATAGTGGGAGGAACTATGAGTGTGGAGGAAAAAACTCAGACCTCTGTCGCTGTTCTTTTCTTTTTTTTTTAAATTCTTTATTTTATAGTCTTTTTTTTCAAACTGATCAGTATTATATTGTTACATTTACAAACAAATAAACAAATATGGCTTCTGTATATTACTACATACAATAGTACAGTCCTCTTTGCTACATGCGAGTTTCTGTATTTTACTGTTTCACTTAACGACTACCTATTATGAATAGCCCAAACCTATAACTCATCTACCAGTTTCCAATTCTTCCCCAAGCGACCCCCATCCTCCCTCCCCTTCCCAAACAAAATAAAACAAAACAAAACAAAAAAATAAAAAAAAAAACCAAAAGGCCCAGGTCACTTCGACCACCCTTGACATATGTGCTGCTTCATAGTATCCCAATTGGTCCGGGAAGCCCACTCCTCCCCTCTCCTTGGGTAAAGTTAGTATTTCTCTACGTAGTCTCGCCGTTTTTCCTGCCCATATAAACTTTGCGAACCTAGATCTTAAGTCCCTTAGATAACTCAGGGGGATCTTTACCGGTAAGGTTTGGAATAAGTAAAGTAATCTTGGTAACACATTCATTTTTAAGATGCTAATTCTCCCAAACCATGAGTAGGTCTCTTTTTCCCATCTAATGAAGTCAGATTTAATTTGCCTTGCCATCGGAACAAAGTTCAACTCAAAGATTCTATTTAAGTTTTTTGAAAATTTTGTCCCTAGATAGAGTATGTGGGAGTCCGTCCATTTAAAGGGGAAATTTACTGTTAATTGGTCCTTAATTTGTTTATTTACTTCTATCCCCATCGCCTCTGACTTGCTATAATTTACCTTAAAGTTAGAAAGGTCTCCATATTCCCTTATCTCTCTCATCAAGGGTGGCAGTGATAGTTCTGGAGCCGCTATTGAGAACAACAGATCATCTGCAAAAGCAGCTACTTTATATTCCGTTCCTTTAATCTGAAAACCTCTTATATCTGCATTTAATCGAATTGTCCTCAGCAGTGGCTCCAGTGTTAAAATAAAAATAATCGGGGAGAGCGGGCAACCTTGCCTAGTCCCGTTCCAGATTGGGAATGGGTCATATAGTGCCTCATTTACCTTCACTCTTGCCGAAGGGCAAGAGTAAAGGCTTGCAATCCAATTCTGCATACCAACTCCTAGCCCTATGTGCTTTAAAGTAACCTTCAGAAAGCCCCAATCCACCCTATCGAAGGCTTTCTCCGCATCAGTTGAAATGAGTGCTAATGGTTTATGGTGGAATTGGGCCAGGTGAATGGTACTTAGCACTCTTTGCATATTCTCCCTCCCTTCTCTTCCGGGTACAAAGCCTACCTGGTCTGGATGTATGAGAGGTGGAATATATGTTGCTAGTCTATTAGCGATTATCTTTGAGAATATTTTTAAATCTATATTCAACAGAGATATCGGTCGATAGCTCGCACAAACTGTGGGATCCTTCCCCTCCTTGGGGATGACAGCTATATGGGCCCCTAGTGTTTCTCTTCTCATCGGGTATCCTTCTTTCAGTGAATTAAAGGCCTCTAGAAATTTAGGTATTAATTTATCTTGAAAGGTTTTGTAGTATAAAAGCGTATATCCATCTGGCCCTGGTGATTTACCTGGTTTCATTTCCTTTATTACCTCTTGACATTCCTTTGTTGTAATCGGACTCTCCATACTCTCTATACTTTCATTTGGGATTTTAGGCATTTCTGACTTCATTAGATATTCTTTTACTCTCTCTTCTCTGTTCTGTATTTTCTCTATGGCGGATTGGTTATCTAATTGGTATAAGCCATTGTAGTATTCTCTGAACGCTTTCGCTATTAAATGAGAGGGGCTCACTAAGTTATCTCCCTGTGTTTTTATTTTCTCTATATGTTTTCTGGATCTAGACTCTCTCAGTGCGTTCGCTAGCATCTTACTAGGTTTGTTGCCAAATTCATAGTATGTCCTTCTGCATCTACTCAACTGGGCTTTCGCCTTATCCATCAATAGTAAATTTAGTTTCTCTCAAAGGGACGTCAACCTCTCCTCATTTCTTGTTTTCTGCGCTTTCTTATGTTCGTTTTCCGCTATTTTAATCTCTCTCAGTAAGGTATCTACCTTTGCCCCGAGTTTTCTCTTCCTATGGGCCCCCATTGAAATCAGCATTCCCCTCAAATAGCACTTGTGTGCTTCCCACTTACAGAGTGGAGATATTTCATCGTCACTATTCCTTTCGAAAAATATGTCTATTTCCTGACTTATCGTCTCCTCGTATTCTGGGTCCTTAATTAAAGTTTCATTGACCCTCCAATTCCATTCTCTAGGTCCTGAGACTCCCCAGTCAATAAGACAATTAACTGGGGCATGGTCAGAGATTGTAATTGAACCAATTGAAGTTTCCCTTAGATTCAGCAAAACCGCTCGGTCTAGAAAAATATAGTCAATTCGTGTATACGTTTTGTGTTTGTGGGAGTAGAAGCTATAGTCTCTATCATGGGCATGTTGGGCCCTTCAGCTATCTACTAGCTGCAGGTCATACAGCATATTTCTTGCTTGTCTCAATTTAGAGTTGGATATGCCATAGGCCCCCCTGGAGGAATCCAGACTAGGATCTAATAGCATATTCATATCTCCTCCTAATATCAGAACGCCTTCTTTGTTTTCTTTTATCGTTTCTGCAAATTTACCCAAAGTGGCAACCGGATCTTCATTGGGGAGATAAACATTTACCAATGTGACCTTTCGTTCATTAATTGTCCCTTTTATCAATAGGAACCTTCCTTCTTCATCTGTCACCACTTTAGATTCTTTCCAGATTATGTTTTTGGCTAATAGAATGGCTACCCCATTTGCTTTTGAAGACTGGGATGCCCCCATGTATACCACTGGGAATCTCTGGTTCTTCCATTTTGGAATCTTATCTTTTCTAAAATGTGTTTCCTGTAGGAAAACGATTTGTGTTTTTAATCTCCCCAGTTCCAACATCAATTTTGTTATTTTTTCCGGGATATTTAGCCCTTTCACATTGTACGATGTTATATTTATTCTATGCATTTCCAATCTCATTTTTTATTGTCATTTATGTACTAATTTTCCCGGCCCCACCCACCCTCCTGCGTGGGCCTAGAACCTTATCTCCAAGGGAGGTGGCGTGCGAGGAGAGAGGGAGACGACAAACCGGAGCCACCCTGAGAAAAAAAAAAGAAAAAAAAAAAAGGAAACTCCCCCCTTGTAGCTCGAACTCAAGACCTCCGTCCAGATGTCCGAGTAATTTGTAAAAAATCCCCGACCGTGATGGCCTCTTAGCCAAATTCGTCCCCGGTCTGTATCGGGGAAAAAAAAAAAACATTACCCAACGCGTCTCCGACTTCCCTCCAAAAGGAAGGGGAGACGCTAGTGGGGGAAAGTGTGAAAGCACAGCGGAGAGTCTCCCCCGGTTCCCGGACCGGTGCTCACCCTCTTTATTTTATAGGTGCTCACCCTCTTTATTTTATAGGTCTGTTTCCCCCACCGCAGTCCCCCCTTATATTTCGTCACTCCTCGGCCGATTAGCTAATGGCCAGTTAGATCCCTTCTATACAGTCTACTCGTCTTATTCTAATCATTTCCCCTAGATAATACATGATTTATGCTTTTTTTGGATATATTACACATGATTAATAACCAAGAAACCGCAAGCATGGAAGTAAGAAACAAAATTATAAATTCATAAACCTATAATCACGGATATGAACTTCTCCTATAACCACACGTTCAACCATATGTAAGTAATTAAATGTTGGATAATTGAATCATGAATATGTTCCCCATCTCTTCCCTATCCCTTCCCTATCGCTGTTCTTTTCTGTCACGTGATAAATATAAAATAATCTGTTTGTTTGTAAGGGTGATATTGAATTAAAGTGAACTAAGTGATTGTTTGTGATTATGTGAGGGTACATGAAAGTCTTGTACCTCCATGAGCCAAGGTGTTCTATGAGTAAATGTGAAAACTTACAAATGCTGATAGTGAGGGTCAATGGACCCCCAGACCAAAAAGATGAATGAACCCCGCTGTTAACAGAAGAGCGGCCGCGGTGGCAAATGTTTTTTTGTCATTCCATTTTTGTTATATGGGGTTAATAATTAATCGGTGTCTGGGGTCCAGTGGCTAATACAGAAACAAAGCATTTTTAAAATGTTAAGTGTGAGTGAAGTTCCGCACAAGTTCCTCAGGATTCTCTGTAAGGAAATCGCCCCTCCTTCCATATTTGTGAAGGGAAAAAGGAGTTTATAACGAATCAAAAATATTCTGTGTGACCGGGTTGGTTGAGCAGGCCGGAATATTAAAAGGAACTTGTGCATTTATTATTTGTATTGTTTATATTGTTTAAATTGTATATGTATGTAGAGTTCCGGGTTTTTGTGGAAAGAGATAGGTTGAAAAATGGCAGAGCACTGATTTAAACGTGGGTTCAGGGTCAGAGAAGAAGAATTCTGTCTTCAGACCCAACCTAAGAAGGATGCCAAGTTTCTGGCAAAATCTCCCTAGTACTCAGGTGCAAGCCACAAGCCATATAGAATTTTATCCCTCTCGCTCCCCTATTTCTGACAGAAACAGGACACACAAGTGAGATAGGGGACAAGGAAATGAGGCATGCCTGATTTGGGAATCAGGCATGGGTCCGATACAAATAGTTGGCATTATGCCAAATAAGTATTTTTTTTCTTGAAGTTTATTTTGAGAAACTAATTTTTGCACATTAACAGCCACATATTAGGGTATCTCCGTGCAAAGTATTGACATTTGGCATTTGGCCAAAAATCACGGAGGTTTGTGGTGTTTACATTGACAATGATGAGTATTTAGTACAGGAAAATAAACATGACACTATGATAACGTAGGAGAAAGCTACAATAAACTCAAATTAGAAAATAATCAAACAAAGAAAAATACTAGAACAGGGGAAGAAAAATTGGGCCTTAGACACTGGTGGCGGTGCCACAACACTGCAACCCCTCACAGATACTCTAGTTGGAATAAGCCCTGCTTCAAAAAATTTCATCGGAAATTGTTATTACACGCCCCTGTTAAACAGGGGCAGAAAAATTGGGCCTTAGGCACAACACTGCAACCCCTCACAGATACAGTAATTGGAGCGCAGCAAAGAGCCACATGCAAAGTACTGCATCAAAAATTGTTATTATATGCCCCTATATGAACTTGTGCATTTATTATTTGTATTGTTTATATTGTTTAAATTGTATATGTATGTAGAGTTCCGGGTTTTTGTGGAAAGAGATAGGTTGAAAAATGGCAGAGCACTGATTTAAACGTGGGTTCAGGGTCAGAGAAGAAGAATTCTGTCTTCAGACCCAACCTAAGAAGGATGCCAAGTTTCTGGCAAAATCTCCCTAGTACTCAGGTGCAAGCCACAAGCCATATAGAATTTTATCCCTCTCGCTCCCCTATTTCTGACAGAAACAGGACACACAAGTGAGATAGGGGACAAGGAAATGAGGCATGCCTGATTTGGGAATCAGGCATGGGTCCGATACAAATAGTTGGCATTATGCCAAATAAGTATTTTTTTTCTTGAAGTTTATTTTGAGAAACTAATTTTTGCACATTAACAGCCACATATTAGGGTATCTCCGTGCAAAGTATTGACATTTGGCATTTGGCCAAAAATCACGGAGGTTTGTGGTGTTTACATTGACAATGATGAGTATTTAGTACAGGAAAATAAACATGACACTATGATAACGTAGGAGAAAGCTACAATAAACTCAAATTAGAAAATAATCAAACAAAGAAAAATACTAGAACAGGGGAAGAAAAATTGGGCCTTAGACACTGGTGGCGGTGCCACAACACTGCAACCCCTCACAGATACTCTAGTTGGAATAAGCCCTGCTTCAAAAAATTTCATCGGAAATTGTTATTACACGCCCCTGTTAAACAGGGGCAGAAAAATTGGGCCTTAGGCACAACACTGCAACCCCTCACAGATACAGTAATTGGAGCGCAGCAAAGAGCCACATGCAAAGTACTGCATCAAAAATTGTTATTATATGCCCCTGTTAAACAGGGGCAGAAAAATTGGGCCTTAGGCACTGGTGGCGGTGCCACAACACTGCAACCACTCACAGATAATGTCATTGGAGCACAGCAAAGAGCCACATGCAAAGTGTTGCATCAAAAATTATTATTATTATTATTATACATGGTCGGACCATGCTCCGGTTTCGTTGTGTCTCTCCCTGTCTAACCTGGCCACTCGACGTAAGGGATGCTGGCGATTGAATGAAAGCCTTCTTCAAAATCCTGAAGTAAGAGACGATGTATCTAAAGAAATTATAGCATATTTTTAGATAAACGACATTCCTGAGAGTGACCCAGGTATGATTTGGGAGGCACACAAGGCCGTGATCAGAGGAATTTTAATCAAACATGGAGCAATTTTGAAAAAGAAAAGGGAAAAACAGACCAAAGAATTATTAGATGAGATCCAGGCCTTAGAAACACAGCATAAAAAGATACAGACAGCATCAGTAGGTAGGGAGCTGGGACATCTGAGAAGACAACTGTTGGAGATCTTACGGTTTAAAGCAAAAGCCCTAATTCAACGAGGGAAACAAATAGATTATGAAATAGGAGATAAATGTGGCAGATTGTTAGCAGAGAAAATTAAAGAAAAGAACTTATATATCACAAATAAAAGATAGAGGGACATTTAAAACAGATACCTAAAGATATTGCCCAGACATTCGGGAAGTATTATGCTACTTTGTATAATTTGCCTCACGTTACTTCCCCTCAGTCCAGGATAGCAGAATATCTAACCTCGACAGGTATGACGAGATTACCCTCACCAGCCCGTTATAGTCTGGACACTCCTATTACGGTAAAAGAAGTGACTGAAATATTAAAATCATTCAAATCTGGAAAATCTCCTGGTCCGGATGGCTTTACTATAAGTTACTACAGAGAATTTTCTGAGTTGCTAAGTAAGCAAATAACAAAAGTCTTTAATGCGGTGGGTCTGACTTCCACATTCCCTATGGATACCCTGAGAGCACATATTACGTTAATTCCAAAAGAGGGGAAGGACCTGGCGGATTGTGGAGGTTACAGACCCATCTCGTTACTGAACACAGATTTAAAAATATTAACGAAAATATTAGCAACCAGAATGCAATCATGGATCCCCCAAATAATAGATTTAGACCAAGTAGGGTTCGTCCCCACGAGAGAAGGTAGAGATAATACAACAAAAGTTCTTAATTTGATTAATCAGGTAAACGATAAAAAAATACTGTGTGTATTTTTGAATACAGACGCAGAGAAGGCGTTTGATAGGGTAGACTGGCGGTTCTTATTTGAGGTGCTGAAACAAATAGGAATTGGAGAACGAATGATTAGCTGGATTAAAAGTGTTTATACAAACCCTCAAGCGGTTGTAAAGGCAAATGGGGTCCTTTCTGAACCCTTAAGCATCTCGAATGGTACTCGCCAGGGCTACCCCCTCTCACCCCTTCTCTTCGTTTTCTCTTTGGAACCATTGCTGAACAGAATTCGCCTGAATCCGGATATACTGGGTATTAGGGTTGGGGAAGGAATCCACAAGGTTTCTGCTTATGCGGATGATATGCTTTTTTCAGTAACCGAGCCTCATATTTCTCTCCCTACTTTGCTGGGTGAGATTGAGAAATATGGAACTCTCTCTAATTTAAAAATAAATCAGACTAAATCTGAGGCCATGAGCATGTCACTATGCCCTCTTTCACAGGATTCCATTCGGGCGAATTTTTGTTTTAAATGGAGTCCAATGCTTAGATACTTGGGCACAAATATTCCATCAAAAGAAAAGGACATTTTTAAAATGAATTTTTTACCATTGTATAATCTATTACGAGCCCTACTTGACAAATGGCGACTTGGTTCCCATTCATGGTTTGGCCGCATTAGTATAATCAAAATGTCCGTTCTTCCGAAAATTTTGTATTTACTTCAGGCGCTACCAATTAGGATTCCAGTGACTTTTTTGCATCAGATACATAGTTTATTTATGAATTTTATCTGGGCCGGGAAACGTCCTAGGATTAAAAGAGATCTGTTGACTATGCCTAAGAATCTTGGTGGAATAGGGGTCCCAGATATATTTAAGTATTATTATGCAGTACATCTATCTAGATTAGTGGACTGGTGTAAACATATTAGATCTAAGAGGTGGGTTGACATAGAACAACAGCTGAGTACAGTTCCTTTAGGAAGAGCACCTTGGTGCTATACAGTATTACCGGCTCCTCTTAAAAATCACCCTATAATTGGCACAACACTAAAAATTACTGCACGTATATGTCAAAACGGGAACTTTTCCACAGTGCGATCACCTTTGTTTCCCATATTGGGGAACCCAAGTTTTAGTCCGGGTAATGAAAGAGGATCTTTCCGGTTATACTCCTTTCTCTATTAATATCAGGCCTCACATTTTATTACATCAGAAAACTGGCCATCGATTAAAACATTAACACAAATAGGAGGTCCTTTTGAAGTCAATATCTGGCAGGCGTTGCAATTAAGTCATTTTTTTAGATCATTAGGCCCGGGAAGTAATTTTCATCGTCAGTTAACAATCTTTGAGGCGTACTGTAATGATTTAGAACCACTAGCCCGAGGGATCTCTAAAATGTATGGACTATTAAATAAATTTAGGGAGGATCAGGACATACCAGGCCTTAACAAATGGGAGAAGGACCTAGATAGGACCTTCTCTGCATTACAACGTAAACAGATTATCTTTTTGACTCTAAACTCTTCAATCTGTACACAAACTCAAGAATTAAACTATAAAATCTTGATGCAGTGGTACCATACTCCAGTACGACTCAAAAAATTCTGCAATGAAAATTCTGACAGATGTTGGAGATGTGGAGAAGAAAGCGGGACATTGATTCATATATTTTTTTTTTTTTTTAAATAAGAGTTTATTGGTTGTCAATTATGAGAATCTTGCAAAAAATGTCTGAGTTAAAAATACCCAATGATCCCGCTTTTTTCCTACTTCACTTATCTGAGATCCCAGTTCAGACTTATCGGAACTCAGTACTGTGCCATTTGGTGAATGCAGCTAAAGCAGGTATACCCCTACGGTGGAGGGATACTACGTCACCAACAGTTTTAGAGTGGATAAATAGAGTTAGAGATATAGAAGCTATGGAAGACCTAGTTCTCTCAGCTAAGGGTAAAAATAAACAATACAAAGAAACGTGGAAGAGCTGGAATTTGTTTAAAAATTCAGATGAGGGGAAAAGATTAATGACTGAACCTGATTAATGAAGAATCGGATACGCGCAGGGAATTATAATGTAAAATATAATATGAAGGATAAACCGACTTTCCTGTTATGATTTGTGGTTTAAGGGAGGGAGAGGATGGGGTTCCCCTTCTCTCTCCCCCTGTTTTATCTTTTTTTATTTTATTTCTTTTTTTTTTCTCTTTTTTATTTTTTTTCTCTCGTCTTTTGAGGGGGAGGAGCTGGGAAAGGGCAGATGCATCACTTGTCTCTCTGCGAGAGAGAGTGATGACTAAGAAAAGGGTTAGAGTGGGAAGATTTAGTGAGGGAGTTTATGGGAGGGTCCAGAGCGAATATGTATGTATTTTTTTTGTCAAGAGGATTGTATTCATCCTCAAGACCCAGTAAGCCAGAGGATTTTCGGTGGGAAAGGTGTCCATGTCTGATCTTGCCCCTAGGTATTCCCGCACCATGTAAAACAGATGCTGGCGATTGTTGCTGGCACCGGTCATACATTGGGTTGCAGACTAAAAAATTGTCTGAATGCTTCGGTCAGACGGCCACCTTCTCCACCGCTCCTTCTGTGACTCACCGAAGCCTCAGCAACATGTTGTCCAGGACCAGGATTTTGTAACCTCCCAGTCTCTGGGAACGCGTTGCACAGACCTTTCTGCAAGGCCTCCCGAAGATGTTTCATCCTCTGTTCCCTCTGCGACGGCAAGATAAGGACCGCAACCTTACTCTTGTAATGTGGATCAAGGAGAGTTGCAAGCCAGTAATGATCCCTCTCCTTGATACCACGAATAAGAGGATCCTTACGCAGGCTTTGCAGGATCAGGGAGGCCATGCAAGCGTAGGTTTGCTGAGGCATTCGGGGCACAGTCCTCTGGGTCACTGAGGACGACATGATCCGCAGCCACCTCATCCCAGCCACGTAGAAAAGTCCATGGGTTCCTTGGGACTGTAAGTGATCCCTTGAAGACTGCTGCTGCTGAGTGCTAGGCTCCACCTCCATGCTGCTGATACAATCATCCTCCTCCACCTCCTCCTCCTCTTCCTGTGTGCTAGGCAGGCAAGCAGGACCACTGTCTGGATAAAGGGGGCCTTGAGAGGTAAGGAAGTCCTCCTCTTCCTCCCTCTGTTCTGCCTCAAGGGCCCTGTCCATTATTCCATGGAGCATGTCCTCCAACAGGTGGACAAGAGGGACAGTGTCACTGATGCATGCACTGTCATAGCTCACCATCCTCGTGGCCTCCTCAAATGGTGACAGGACAGTGCATGCATCCCTGATCATGGCCCACTGGCGTGGGAAAAAAAACACGCTCCCCTGACCCTGTCCTGGTGCCATATTGGCACAGATACTCATTCATGGCCCTCTGCTGTGTGTGCAGCCGCTGCAGCATGGCCAACGTGGAGTTCTACCTGGTGGGCATGTCACAGATTAGGCGGTTCTTGGCCATGTTGTATTCCCTTTGGAGGTCTGCCAGCCGAGCACTGGAATTATATGACCGTCGGAAATGCACACAGAGTTTCCTGGCCTGCTTCAGGACATCCTGTAAGCCCCGGTACCTGCCCAAGAACCGCTGCACCACCAAGTTAAGGACATGAGTAAAACAGGGCACATGGGTCAGTTGTCCCTGTCACAGGGCGGAGAGGAGGTTGGTGCCATTCTCGCAAACCACCATTCCTGGCTTAAGCTGGCGTGGCGTCAACCACCTCTGAGCCTGCCCCTGCAGAGCTGGCGGAACCACTGCCCCAGTGTGGCTCCTGTCCCCCAAGCACACAAGCTCAAGCACCGCATGGCATTTTTTTGCCTGGGTGCTTGTGTAGCCCCTTAAACGCCTAAGGAGCACTGCTGGTTCAGAGGACAAAGCACAAGAAGAGGCCATGGAGGAATAATCAGCAATAGAAGCATTTTGGAGACATGGTGACGGAACAACCTCCAACACTACTGCACCTTGTCCTGCATCCTTTCCAGCTGCCAGCAGAGTCACCTAATGCACCGTGAAAGATAGGTAACGTCCCTGTCCATGCCTGCTGGACCATGAGTCAGCGGTAATATGCACCTTACCACTGACCGCCCTGTCCAGCGAGGCATGGACATTGCCTTCCACATAACGGTAGAGAGCCGGAATTGCCTTCTGTGAGAAAAGGTGGCTTTTGGGAACCTGCCATTGAGGTACCACACATTCCACAAACTCACTTTGGAAGGGGGCAGAGTCTACCAACTGAAAAAGCAGCAGTTGAAGTGCTAGCAATTTAGCCAAGCTAGCATTCAACCGCTGGGCATGTGGATGGCTGGGAGAAAACTTATTTTGGTGCTGCAGCAGCTGGGGCAGGGAAATTTGCCTGGTACAATCTGACGTCAGTGTACCGATAGCAGATTGCCCGCAAGTACTTGGCTGTGACACACCTAATTCTACACCTTCAGTCCTATCAGTGCAGGTTGGAAGGACTGAAGGTATAGTGGGGTTGGAGATCCCAGCTGATGAGGAGCAAGGAGAGGTCCGCTTTGTTCTTTGGCGGCGGCCTTATATAGTGTTTGGGGGCATGTACTAAACCCCCAGAGACATAATTGGCCAAAGCCATCCTGGCTTTGGCAATTACGGCTCTCTTTGCTTACGGCGCTGTGATTGGCCAAGCATGTGGGTCATAGAGCATGCTTGGCCCATCATCAGCCAGCAATGCACTGCGATGCCGCCAAGAATTAGGGGCCGTGATGCGTCACTCGAATCAGGGACACAATAACTGATGTGGAGGTGATCAGGGACACAATAACTGGTGATATATTAAGTAATATAGCAGCTAATATTATAAGATGAATGAAGTAGGTGTAAAGTGGAAGCAGTAGATCTGCAGAGGATATTATTTGAGCCCCTAGCACTTTATATATGAATGTCTCCACACATAATGCTCTTC
Source organism: Rana temporaria (assembly GCF_905171775.1). NCBI lineage: Eukaryota > Metazoa > Chordata > Amphibia > Anura > Ranidae > Rana > Rana temporaria. Next base: position 46,764 of record NW_024404433.1, on the reverse strand, counting down.
TAGGTGATAAAGGGAAGACTTACCTTTGTTACAGCAGCAGTCCGGTAGAAGTTATTTCTGGAGGTATTTGAGTTGTTACACATAGCGCAGGTTTTTTTCTATTTATATTGGTGACATAATTGCCCAAATCTGGGGATCAGGAGCCATTTCCACCCTTTACTCTCGGCTGGGGTTCTTTGTATCCATATAACAGATGTTCTACATGACTAAATCTCACATCAATTTTACTGCCAAATCAAAGGGGCCAAAATGTCTCCCCCTCCCCCGAGCAGTAATATATTTCTATCCCCCTTGGTGGGAGTGGAGATGACCCATCTATAAGGATATACAGTACATACACACACAGCACAAGGACGTGTTCATTCACACTACGAGATGTTTCTGCAGTTCCTCTGATCTCCACAAGATGGCAGACAGGAAGTCTCTATGGAAGACAGGAAGTGATGTCAGGTACAGACAGGAAGTTCCGGGTGAGAGGTGAGTCGGGAGGAAGTAGAGAGAGAAGACGTTGCTGGAAGTGGCAGCAGAGGAGGTAATAAGATCTTATGTTCTATTTACACCCAGTAACCCCGTCATGTCCGTCCTCTTCGTCCATAGTCACTGTGATGTCTTTTATCTCCAGCAGATGATGATACACACATATATAGTGTGGAGACCTAGATTAACCCCTTCAGGATCTGAACATTCCCCACTTATGGGGCCGGAACATTCTCCTCATTTTGGAGATGTGTCACCTTTCCCACCAATCACCTTCTCACCTCATCTGTCTATACTAACCGTTATATGACGTTTATTAGAGATGGGGGTGGGGGGGGGGGTGGGTATGTAGGCGGGATTGGAATGTGTATGTCTTTATTTTATAAGATTCAAATAGGAAGAAAGAGGGAAAAATATAATTTGTAGTGAATGTCCTGAAAACGAATGTGTCCATAATTAGGGGTGCAATGGATCAAAAAACTCACGGATCGGATCATTTTTCAGATCGGCAAACATTTTTTAAAATTCTCCCCCACTGTAATATCCACATCCCCCCCCCCCCACTGTAATATCCACATCCCCCCCACTGTAATATCCACATCTCCCCCCCCCCACTGTAATATCCACATCTCCCCCCCCCCCACTGTAATATCCACATCTCCCCCCCCCCCACTGTAATATCCACATCTCTTCCCCCCCCCCACTGTAATATCCACATCCCCCCCCCCCCCTCACTGTAATATCCAGATCTCCCTCCCCCACTGCAATATCCACATCACCCCCTCCACTGTAATATCCACATCTCCCCCACTGCAGTGGCGTCACTAGGGTTGGTGTCACCCAATGCAGAAAAAAATTGTGTCACTCCCCCCTCCCACCAACTATAGTCCCCCCTCAGTAAAGAACCCACTCGGTGCAGACACCCGCATCGGTGCAGACACCCCCTCTCAGTACAGACACCCCCCAGGTAGTATAGGCAGACACCCCCCAGGTAGTGGAGGCAGACCCCCCACCTCCCCAGGTAGTACAGACAGACCCCCCTAGGTAGTACAGACAGACCCCCCCAGGTAGTATGACTCCCAGCAGTGTGTCCAACGAGTGCTCTGTGGGTGTAAACAGAGAGGAGAGCCACCGCCGGGTGCATCAAGTTGGCCGCGGCTCCAGAGCTAGGCCGAACCCGCAGCCTTTCCTAATGTTATGGCTGCGGCTCCGGAGCTAGGCCGAAGCCGCGGCCTTTCCTAATGTTATGGCCGCGGCTTCGGCCTACCTCCAGAGCCGCGACCATAACATTAGGAAAGGCCTCGGCCTAGCTCCGGAGCCGCGGCCATAACATTAGGAAAGGCCGCAGCTTTGGCCTAGCTCCCGGAGCTGCGGCAATCCACGGATCACAGTGTGTGCCGATCCGATGGGGGTGACCCGTTCGGATCACGGATCAACTGTGATTCGTTGCACCACTATCCATAATGTTCCCAGTCTCAGATCTTCACCCTAAAATGTGATCAGTAAAGTCTCCGGAGTAGACGGAGATCACAGAAATATGATGTGTCCTGGCAAAGCCTAAAGACAACGTTCATCTATTATTTAGGAGAAATGACTCTGTGTGTACAGATATCTCACAGAGCGCCCCTCACAGCTCCTTTTACCTATATCCCTCCAACCAGAGTCAGCAAACCCTATGACATCACACTGACCTCACAGCTCCTTCTCCAAATGTCCCTTCATCCAGAGTCAGAGAATCCTATGACATCACACTGGCCTCACAGCTCCTCCTTCCAATGTCTCTCCAACCAGAGTCAGAGAATCCTATGACATCACACTGGCCTCACAGCTCCTCCTCCCAACGTCCCTCTAACCAGAGTCAGAGAATCCTATGACATCACACTGGCCTCACAGCTCCTCCTCCCAATGTCCCTCCAATCCAAGTCAGAGAATTTTATGACATCACACTGGCCTCACAGCTCCTCCTCTCAATGTCCCTCCAATCCAAGTCAGAGAATCCTATGACATCACACTGGCCTCACAGCTCCTCCTCTCAATGTCCTTCCATCCAGAGTCAGAGAATCCTATGACATCCCAGTGACCTCACAGCTCCTCCTCCCAATGTCCCTCCATCCAGAGTCAGAGAATCCTATGACATCACACTGACCTCACAGCTCCTCCTCCCAATGTCCCTCCATCCAGAATCAGAGAATCCTATGACATCACACTGACCTCATAGCCCCTTCTCCCAATGTCCCTCTCACAAGCAAAAGCAATATTGTTGGTCCCAGAATTCCTTGCAATAAGCTCTTAACCTACAGAGTGGGGGCCTTGTCTGGGTAAATTATATCCCAAGTGGAGTTTTGATAAAAACGGAGACCTGATTGGTGAGGTGAGGAGGATTCTGGGAATGTCATTTTATTTTACTATATGTGTTCAAATCTAGAGTTTTCCTTGTGTGAAGTCTGGAGATCCTATGATAATCACATTGTCTCCACCTCCCTCCCTGATAGAATAGAGAAATACAAAGAAGATTCTAGAAGTCATCAGAGAGATCATCAAACTGCTGACAGGAGACATGAGCGGTGTCGGGAAAGACATCATGATGGACAATCAGCCGCCCCTCACATCACCGGGTAAGAGGAGACTTTATTGTAAAGGAAAGAGCAGTACGGAGGCTCCACCTAGATCCCCCATCATCTGATAAACACATAGAAACAATGTATTCAGTCAGTGTGTGTGTTTCCTACAGATGGATCCAGTAATGGGAACCCACCAGAGAGATGTCCCCGTCCTCTGTATTCCCGGGATTCCACACAGGAAGGTCACACCATCCCCCACCATCATCAGGTAGATGAGTGACAATTATTAGTAGTTCTGATTTATACACAGCATGTTTGTTACAATGAATGTTTTATTATATATTCAGAGTGGAAATCTCGGGGATGATAATATTGATGTTAAAGAAGAGTATAAAGAGGAGGATGAGGAGTATGGAGTGATGGAGGAGTTTTCAGAAGGACACAAGGATATGATGGAGCCACATCAGGTAGATTAGGAACAATCACTGATAATACCATTAGGATCTGTACATTATCTGCATTGTTACCATTGATGTCATTTTTATTCTATATTCAGAGTGGAGACCTAAGAGATTCTAAAGTTGAGGTTAAAGAAGAGATAAAAGAGGAGGATGGGGTGATGGAGGAGTCAGAGTCTCTAAAAGAACACAAATATCTGTACCAGGACACCATGGTGGAGTCATCCAGGTACAGAAACCCACCAGAGAGATGTCCCCGTCCTCTGTATTCCCGGGATTCCACACAGGAAGGACACACCATCCCTCCTTATTTAAAGGTTGGTGGGATGGATCATCGAGACATGGACTTGTGGAAACAATGTTTGTATTTTATAGATGTGATGTCACAATAATAAAGCTTATATCTTACAGATGATATTCTCTCTCATTCTCTTGATTTAGAGTGGAGATCCAATCGATATAGAATTTGAGGTGAAATCAGAAGAAGAAGAGACGTATGTGAGGAATGATCAGCAGTCTATGGAGGAGGATGGAATAACGGGGACATTTATAGAGGAGGACACTCCTACAGAGATCAGCACAGGTGGGTCATCAACACTAAATACATTCCTCCACCCATACTGCTCACTGATTGGTCCAGAGTAGGCCAAGGACTGGGTGATAATCTTCCTTCTCTGTGATGCAGACACAATTTATTTGTACTCTGAGCCTCTTGTGGAACTTGGGGAAGGAAACCGAAGAAAGCTAAAAAGGTGACCTGGGGTGTGCTGTGGTCAGTATGCCTAAAAGGGAGTAAAAACAAAAGACATTAGGATGAGTATATAAAGGAGGTTTATTGAAACAACACAAATTAATTGGCCAAATGAACAAATGCTTGAGACATCTCAATGAGTGGCTCCGGGATGTACCTGGAGTAACATGATGACCTCCAGCTGCCTAACCTTTTAATAATGTGAACCGGGACACCCTGGCACGATGCCGCAGAAGCGGCCCCAACCCCTAAATGAATGACCTGAGCAGGACATGGGATTCAACCCCAGATTCCCTAAGAGGGTGCAACAATACTTATGAAAAGTGCAGAGGTGAGAGGGGCCCCATTAACCATCAAAAGAGGACTATCCCTGGGTTCCCCTGATAACTGGGCCATGAGTAAAACCAAAACTGGGCACCAACCAGCCTCAATCTTGAAATACCCGATATCGGTACCAGCCCCAGTTTGCCGCGTTTTACATGCCTCTAGGTGTGACACGAAATGGTCAGGGTACCTGATCGACTGACTAATCAGTGTACAGGAATTATCTCCCATACAAGCGAACTCCCCCGGTCTAAGGAAACCATAAAAGACTAAATAGCCGCCTTCACCACCAGGCTAGGTAGCTGCCCAAAACGAGACCTAGACAAAATATCCGACATGGCCCGGAAGATGTGCCCTGCGATGGGCAGCCTGTTAGTAGGGCTCGGGGGGTTGCTCTTCTGAATACCCCTGAGGATAGCTTTAACAGAATGAGTTGCAAACAATAACTGCCTACCGGGATGAAGTAGAGAAATAAAATGTTGGCTACCTGCCAAATACCCCTTGATGGTATTGTGGGACAATTTCAGTTGAAAATGACAGTAGGCCACAAAAGACAAAAGGTAGTGATTATCAAATCAATCCGACCTAGGGTACCGAGTTAGGAAAGACTGAAATGTTCTCCAGGTCGTACTGTAAGCCCTCCTTGTGTTGATAGACAGTCACCTTTCAATCAACCCTAATGCCCCTGCCCAGTGCGTGTTTAATCCATCCTCAACAGCGAGACATGCAGGGACGGGGTGGCAGAGAAGTCTGTGTCTGGAACCTGCTGGAAAAAGGACGAGAAATCAAAACGAGACAGAGCGTCTGCTGCCGAATTCTGCACCCCACTAATAAACCTGCAGTGGAACTGTAGGGATAGCCAAATGAGCCTGCGTATGAAAGCCATGATGTGTAGCGAATAGGGATGTTCGACATGAACATCGGCTGTTCACTCATTCGCTGAATTTTGAACATAATGGGTCGTTCGCGCCAAATTCGAGTGCCGCGTCACTGTGTCATCGCAGTGCATTGCTGGCTGATGATTGGCCAACCATGCACTATGACCCGCATGCTTTGGTCAATCATAGCGCCGTCAGCACAGAGAGCCATAATTGGCCAAAGGAAAGGTGCCTTTGGCCAATCATGGCTCAGGGGAGTAGGTACACGCCCCACACTATATAAGGCTGCCTGCGTGTCGGCCCTGTGTAGTGTGTTGCAGCATGTGAGAGAGATGGAGAGAGAGTCAGAGTGTAATTTCATTTCAGTTAGCGCAGGCAGGCGATTCAGGGAGCTGATGTCAGTGTATTTAGTATATATATGCATCCTAGGAGTTGTGTGTATATATATGTATACATACACTGTATTCAGTTTAGCTAGATATCACTTCAGAGTGTTCCTGTTATTCTTGCTGCAGTATATTAAGTCAGTGTTGTGTATACTGGGCTCAGTGTGCAGCTAAAGCTGACTGCAGACAATTCCTTTTGTACCTATTCCAATACATCAAATACAATATGTCTGGAAGGCCAACAAGGAGCTGCAGACACTCACAGGCCAATAAAAGAGGGCAAGCAGGCTCTGTGTCTAGAGGCAACAGTGCTGGTCGTGGACACGGTGCATCCTCATCAGCACGTGGCCGTTGGACACGCTTGTCCTTTTTTTCGGCAGCTGGCCGTGTTGGGCCGCAACATGCATAAGAGTTGGTAGAGTGGATGACCAAGCCATCCTCATCCTCCCTCACCCAGGCTCAGGGTACTTTGTCTGCCAAAGCAGCTGCCAAGGCGGCCTCTTCCCTCTGCTCAATGGCATCAGTCACTCCTTTCCTAGCCCTACCATGTCCTCCTGAGGAGTCCCCCGAACTCTTTGACCACAATGTTGGGTACATGCTGCAGGAGGATGCCCAGCGTTTTGAAGGCTCCAATGATGGTACCCAGCTAGAGAAAGGCAGTAACATGAGCCCAGAGAAAGGGGGTGTCCAAGAAGGACAGCAATCTGGCAGTTATGTTCCCCCAGCTGCAGCATACTGCCAGGTTTTCTACAGTGATGAGGTCACTGACTCCATGTGGGTGCCTGAGAGGAGGAGGAGGCACAGGCACATTTCCAACGAGGCAGGATGCCCTCCAGGGGCCAGCTTAAGGGCAGCACACCGACTGCATCACACCGCAGAGCTCCGCATGTGCAGGGCGCTGCTGTCTGTTATTCCAAAAGTTCTTTGGTGTGGGTCTTTTTTGAGACGAGTGCACCGCTGCTATTTGCAACATATGTCTTAAGTGTATCTTGCATGGCCAAAACATGGGCACCACATGCTTGACCAGACGTATGTCGACCTGCCATGCAGTTCGTTGGCAAGCGTACATAAAAGATCCACACCAAAGAACAAAGCGGACCTCCCCTTGCCCCACATCAGCTGGGTTCTCCAACCCAACTATACCTTCAGTCCTCTCAGAAGCCTGCACTGATAGGACTGAAGGTGTAGAATTAGGTGTGTCACTGCCAAGTACTTGCGGGCAATCTTCTTTCGGTACACCAATGTCCGATTGTACCAGGCAAATTTCCCTGCCCCAGCTGCTGCACCAGCGAAAGAGGTTCGCTTCCAGCCATTCACATGCCCAGCGGTTGAATGCTAGCTTGGCTAAATTGATAGAACTTCAACTGCTGCCTTTTCAGTTGGTAGGCTCTGCACCCTTCCGTGAGTTTGTGGAATGTGCGGTACCTCAGTGGCAGGTTCCCAAACGCCACTTTTTTTCTAGAGTCCACAAGCTATGGTGCCAATCTCTGAAAATTGATCACACCTGAAGTACTGATGGCCTATCTAATTTCTTGAGACCCTAACATGCCAGAAAAGTACAAATTCCCCCCAAATGATCCCTTTTTGGAAAGAAGACATTCCAATGTATTTAGAAAGAGGCATGGTGAGTTTTTTGAATTTGTAATTTTTTCCCACATTTCTTTGAAAAAATCAAGTTTTTTTTTATCGTACACCAGGGGACACAGAGCCTCTATTCATTACATAGTGGGCTGTATTAGGGCTGCGCATCTTCACCAGTCTCACGATTCGATGCGATTACGATTATCAAGTCCATGATTCGATTCCGCGATGCATTACGATGCGTCACGATTGCAGCGCAAGTGCGCATGGCTCCCCCCCAAAATACTAGAGATGATCAGAGACTGCGGGCATAGTACAGGAGATGATCAGAGACTGTAGACATGCTACAGGAGATGATCAGAAACTGCGGACATGCTACAGGAGATGATCAGAGACTGCGGACATGGTACAGGAGATGATCAGAAACTGCGGACATGCTACAGGAGATGATCAGAGACTGCGGACATGCTACAGGAGATGATCAGAGACTGCGGACATGCTACAGGAGATGATCAGAGACTGCGGACATGCTACAGGAGATGATCAGAGACTGCAGACATGCTACAGGAGATGATCAGAGACTGTGGCATGTCCACAATCTCTGATCATCTCCTGTAGCATGTCCACAGTCTCTGATCATCTCCTGTAGCATGTCCGCAGTCTCTGATCTACATGTAAAACAAACAAAATAAAAAATAAACACAACACATGGTCCTGGGGAGAAGGATGATCAGTACTTTCTCTTTGAAGTGAAGGTTAGCTTTAGTAGTGAATGTTATTTTGATGACTTTGTATATAAGGGTCATGCACTGGTGATCCTCTAGCACGGGGATATGCAATTAGCGGACCTCCAGCTGTTGCAGAACTACAAATCCCATGAGGCATAGCAAGGCTCTGACAGCCACGAGCATGACACCCAGAGGCAGAGGCATGATGGGATTTGTAGTTTTGCAACATCTGGAGGTCCGCTAATTGCATATCCCTGCTCTAGCACTTAGTACTTAGTTCTAGTCACGCATGGTAAAACAAAGCATGAGTAAATAAAAACTCTAATAAAGTGGTGAAGTGAAGTAGTAATGAAGCAGACACTGTATGTAAGAGATAAGTTGGAAAGGAAAGTAAAGACAGCCTGCTGTAGTAACACATACAGTCCATTCATTCCACCCCTTGTGTGCACACAGCTCCTAATTCTGCACGTAGTACATATGAACATGAACCATTATTTGCTGAGCTCACCAGATTCTGCCCCTTCAGCACCGCAGTACCATGCAGTCACCCTCTGCACAACACATGATGGGATTGGCCGGGGAGATGAGTCGTTCTGGCAGAGGCACACTACATTTCCCGGCAACCCCCATTTGAGGGAGGCATGTGATCTGCAGCGAGCTCACGTCTCTCCTGGCATCAGCACCTCCCGCCTTTCTGATCTGATAGTTACAGTCAGTGGGCGGGGCTGACGCCAGAAGAGACGTGAGGCGTAAAAAGCAGAGAGGAGAGAGGCGGCCGGGCAGTCACATGAGTCACACAAGGTAACATCTGAACGGAGCAGAGGGGCGGCGACGGGGGCCGGGCTAAACATCGATTATGACGGTCGCATGCATCGGTGCAGCATCAGGGACACCCGAATCTCGATGCAGCGATTAAATTTGACACCCCTAGGTTGTATAGCTCACCAGAGGTGATTGGACACTGGCACAACCAATGAAGACAAGTTCAAAAGAGCTACACTTTCGGGTCCATCCAAGACGCCTAAATTATTACGCCAAAACTGGATGCTATCCGGGCCTCATGGATTAGGTGTCGCCAGTAATGACTCTCTTTGGAGGACTGGGCTGTAGGGTCTAGCACTTTCGCTAAACTATTTGCTAAAAGTCTTTTACAAGGCCCAGGGAAGAGGTCTCCTTTAAGTAGGAACCCATATTCCTAAAGATTGGCACACATATTCGCCGTGATGGGTGAAGATTGGTTCTGTCTGGTCTTCAGCAGACCTGCGGCGGGGATAAGGTAAGTCAGAAAAGAGTCCTTAACATTAATCTTAAAGGAGTTGTAAAGGAAAAAATTAGTTTTGCGGAAATGACTGTTTACAGGGTATAGAGACATAATAGTTAACTGATTCCTTTTAAAATTGATTAAAAATAGATAAAAATCAATCATACAATGTACCTCTAGTTATGTTTTTGAATCTAGTTTCGTTTTTGCATGTTATCCTGCCTCTGTGCTAGACAGAGCCATAGAGCAGTGATGGTTTGGAAAATGAAACTAGAATCTCCCAGTACTGTGGTAGTCAGGAAACAGACAACCAGGAATTGTCCAGAACAGAGAAGGATTCCAGCAACATCACAGCAAAAACGAATAATGAGGACATGAAACCAGGACTGCAGTAAGGTAAAGGAAGCTATTTAGCTAAAAAAAAAAATTCCTTTAGTGACCCCCTTTTAAGGACCTTTCCTATATTGGGTAGGTGTCTTCTCTTTTACCGCCACTAGAGGGAGTAAAGAGTTGAGTGTTCACTCACCAGGCTCCATTACAGTGTCAGCTCCTTCAGGACAGCACACTCCTCTGCTGCAGGGGGGCGCACTTTATGTGCATGGCGAAAGAGGGGCAGGGTCGCGAGCATGCACGTGCGTGCGTGGGCACACTATTCCTCAGTGACCAGAAGGGAGCCTCACAAGCCTGGAGCTCCCTCCTTTGACGGTGACACAGCAGCTTGAGGGCACGTAAGACTCTATGTGGTTGGCTAAGCACTCCCAAGTAACACCTACTCAAAGCATGAAACTGTGTGTTATTAGTTGCATACTATGGCCCGGATTGTGAAAGCACTTACGTTGACGTATCTACTGATACGCCGCGTAAGTGCACGGATGCGCCGTCGTATCTCTGCGCCTGATTCTGCAAGTAAGATACGCCTGAAATTTGGCTTCATACGACCGACGTAAGTTTCCTACGCCGTCGTATCTTGGGCGCATATTTACTCTGGCCGCAAGGGGCGCTTCCATTGATTTATGAGTCGAATATGTAAATGAGCGAGATACGCCGATTCACGAACGTACTTGCGCCCATCGCAGTAATCTACGCCGTTTACGTAAGGCGTACGTCCGGCGTAAAGTTATTCCACATAAAGCAGGTGTAAGTCATGTTAGGGTATGGACCAGGGAACAGCCGTCGTATTTTACGTCGTTTACGTAAGTCGTACGTGAATGGGGCTGGGCGTAGGTTACGTTCACGTCGTAGGCATTGAGCCGCCGTATCTTAGGGAGTAAATTCGTTGTGATTCTGAGCATGCGCGCGCATGCGCCGTTCGTTCGGCCCATCATATGCATGGGGTCAAGCTTCATTTAAATGGATCACGCCCACTTCCTTCCTACTTTGAATTAGGCGGGCTTACGCTGGACAATTTACGCTACGCCGGCGCAACGTTGGGAGCGAGTGCTTTGTGAATACTGTTTTTGCCTCTCCATGTTACGTCAGCGTAGCGCATATGAGATGCGCTACGCCCGCACAAATATACGCCGCTCTACGTGAATCCGGGCCTTTATGTAGATTGCTGAACTAGCACAGTAGTAGATGCGTTTTGGTACCTCGGCTTTTGCTTAGTAATATGTCTTCCCAAGGGAGAAATTCAGGGACTAAAAAGACAAAAAAGCAGCGCCGCCTGAGACAGGATGCTCTAACCTTTCCATGCTTGGTACCTTCCTCTCCTGTAATATCTGAAGCACCTATACAGGATGAGCCATTGCCTCTATCAGGAATAGCAGCCTCTCCTGTGGTGCCTGTGCCTGCATATGTCACTGAGGACACTTTGGCGCCAGTCCTGAACAACTTAAAAGGGAGAATCGCTACGTTTATTGCAAAGTCCTCACAAAAGGACAAAAAGCGAAGCAGATCTCCTCCTGTTGTTTTAGATCTCCTTGCAGAAAGATCTGAGGAGGAACACCTTCAGGGGATAAGGATGAGGAGTCGGAGGGATTAGGGATATCAGAAGAACCTTTTTCTGCTTCCCAGGTTCTGAAATCACAGGTGCGATGTTATGCTGAAGCAGTATGCCCTACATTACCCTCTTCGGAATTAACTGAATCCCGTGTCTCCTCTCTGGGTTTATTAAAATCCCCGCAGGCTGCATGCTCTTTTCTGGGTTCATCCTTTACTGGAAAATCTGATTTACACAGACTGGCTACATCCAGATAAGCGTTTTTCACCTCCTAGGAGATTTGAAGTTCTTTATCCCATGGAGGAGAAATTTACCAAGAAGTGGAGTCTGCCCTCTGTAGATGCAGCTATTTCTTGTGTAAATAAGAACCTGCAAAATGTGGGAATTATACTGCGCAGGTCTCAATCATGCATGTTGTAATTAATAAAGTACCGAAACAATACCAATTATATATAAAAAAGTGATGCTGCTGCTGCTGCAAAATATGTCAGATATAAACATAGGAATCAAATACAAATAAAATTTGCTGCGCTGCATAGAAATATTAATCCGTGAAACAATATTAATACTGAAATGAACTTGTGCTCACAGAGTCACCTGTGCAAATACAAGTAAGTGACATAAATAAATACTAAATCAATATAATGAGGCAATAGTCCATAAGAATCCAAAATCCCATGTGATTCAATACAGATAAATCGGAGAAAAAGGGTGCCAAACAAGTCCAAGAGAAAACATGTCTGATGACAGGACAGATGAAAGCCTCCACCTCTTATCTCCTATCTCCTTACCGACTCCAGTTGATCCCTGTAAAAGAGATGGCATACGCGTGTGGCTCAGCAGCCCTGCTTTAAAATGCCTGGATTATCCTAGAGCCGCCTGTGAATGTGTTCCACCTTTTGTCCTTTTCGCAGTAGTCTTCATAAAGGATGACGTAATTTATGCTTTCTGGGATAGTGTTGTTTTGTGACTTGAACTCCTTACACCTATCACAGCTAGGTAGCCACGCTTGCTCCGGCCACTGGTAGGAAGGTCCTGGAGGGCCTCCTGGGTCATAGAGAAGCCTCTCAGCTGCAGCCTTCTTCTCTACTCATGCCGAGCCGCTTTTCAATCATCAGATCTTCTAAATTTGACGGTCTGGCTACTGAGACCTACATTTTGAAGAAGCGAGTGCTCTCGGGTCCAGTTCTTTCCACGCTCATTAATGCTAGAAACCAGCCTTCAGGCTTATCTACTACAGAGTCTGGAAGGCGTATGTTTCCTGGTATGAATCCAGAGGGTGGAATCCTCAGAAGTATGTCATCAGTAGGATTCTCACCTTTTGCCAATTAGGATTGGATTGGAAATTAGCCCTGAGTACCATCAAGGGTCAAAAATCGGCTCTATCAGTCTTTTCTCAGAGACCGCTGGCATCTTATTCCCTATTTCGGGCTTTCATTCAGGGGGTACTGTGGATCAATCTGCCAGTCAAGTCTCCCTTATGTCCCTGGGATTTGAATTTAGTATTGTCAGTCTTGCAAAGGCAACCTTTTGAACCTATCTGCCATATTCCGTTGATTCTTTTGAGCAGGAAATTGGCCTTTCTGATTGCTATCTCCTCTGCTAGGAGAGTATCAGAATTAGCAGCTCTTTCTTGTAAAGAGACTTATTTAATTTGTCACAAAGACAAAATTGTACTACGCCCTCATCCTACCTTTTTACCAAAGGTGGTGTCAACGTTTCATTTAAATCAAGACATTGTTTTATCTTACTTTTTTCCTGAGCCGCAGACAGCGCGGGAAAAGTTATTGCACTCCCTAGATGTAGTGAGAGCAGTAAAAGTTTATCTGCAGGCAACGGCTCAGATACGTGAAACAGATGTTTTGTTTATTGTGCCAGATGGTCCCAAGAAGGGCCAGGCAGCATCAAAATCCACCATTGCTAGGTGGATTCGACAAGCAATTGTTCAAGCTTCGACCAGGGCAATATGGGCAGTGCATCACCAGGCTTTGATGGCTCAGATCTGTAAAGCTGCAACTTGGTCTTCAGTCCATACATTTACCAAATTCTATCAAATAGATGTGAAAGGACATGAGGATACCGCCTTTGGGTGAAGTGTGCTGCAGGCAGCAGCATAGGGCTTCTTGCCCGTTAGCGGCCTGCTTGATCTGTGTCTCCCACCCCTCATTGAGCATGGCTCTGGGACGTCCCACTTTGTAACGAATAGAGGCTCTGTGTCCCATGATGTACGATAAAGAAAATAGGATTTTATCTTTACCTGTAAAATCCTTTTCTTGGAGTACACCATGTTACACAGAGGTCCCCCCCTTCTCATGGGATCCTTACTTGCTACAAAACTAGGGGAGGGGTTATAAAGAGGGGAACTTGTTTTCATTGGTTGTGCCAGTGTCCCATCACCTCTGGTGAGCTATACAACTGTTATATCCTCTGTGTTGTGAGGGACACAAGACTCTGGTCTGGAACAATGGATGTTTATTCAGTACAGGCTGTACACTGCAACATGCATCTCAGGACAATACATATCTCTGCTTCCTACATGTGTTCTCTCTAAGATGGCTACTATGCCCCTTGACCCTTGTCATCACTGCCGGGTGGAGCCAGCCTTAAAGTGCCAGTACATGTGGAACCCTTCAGGTATAACACCTTCCATCCAACCCTAAAAAACAAAAAAAAAACACAACAAAACAATAACAGGCACAAAACATTAACTGATAACTGTCCAATAACAGTCCTCCAAACACAGGAGAATTACGGGACTTCAAGCTTCCAGGAACAGTTGCGGGGTTAATATGTCATCGGATCACTTCCGTCGGCCCCGTCGAAAGTCTCGTAACCGCTCTTGCAACTGAAACCGATCAGGAGGGCGACAGTGTTGCTGAGGCCGGGCATCCAGCGATTCGGGACCGGAGGAAACCGGGCTGGCCGGAATGGGTACCGGCGGGGCCAAGAAGGGATCCCCCAGCTCAGAGGGTAAACAGACCTCCGGACCAGAGCTGGAGGGCTCTGTTGGAGCTGAGTTCAAAAGTTTAGAGTCCCCACAATCATCAGTCTCTGTGCATCCTGATTCGCTGGGAGCAGATCCTTGAAACACTGGTGGTTCAGCCGGCATCAGGGATTCGGGCAGTTGAGAACGAGGACGCAGTTGGTCCGCATGACGTCTGCAAATGGAACCATCTTCCAGGCGGACCTTGTACATCTGGACCTAAGCGCAGCCTTTGACACGGTAGACCACAAACTGTTACTGATGCGACTAGCCAAGGTAGCAGAAGTCGCAGAAGGTGATTTACCATGGTTTTCTTCCTTTCTTGAAAACCGATCACAAACAGTTAAATTGGGTTCTTTCACGTCGGAAAAGCGCACAGTGTCATGTGGAGTCCCCCAAGGATCCCCCTGTCACCGGTGCTTTTCAACATCTATCTTCGCCCTCTCTTTGATATTATCAGTAGCCAAGAACTACTCTATCACTCTTATGCAGACGATACGCAACTGTATTTTCGCATCTGCAACAAAAAGGATCATCATCCCAGTTTAGAGAAATGTCTCTCTTTGATAGAAAACTGGATGACAAAGAGTTATCTTAAACTCAACAGTTCTAAAACAGAACTCCTTATGTTTCACGCCAGCCGAAAGAGTCAACTGGCAACAACCTGGACACCCCCGCCCATTCTGGGCCAAATCATCACCCCTAGCTCCAAAGTCAAAAGTCTCGGGGTCATCTTCGACACCTTCATGACAATGGACGCACAAATAGGGTCAGTAGTCAGCGGAGCGCACCATCTGTTGCGCCTACTATGCAGACTTATTCCATTTATCCCCAAAGAAGACGTAGCAGTCGTGGTGGGAACAATCGTGAATTCCAGACTGGACTATGCTAACGCCCTGTACCTCGGACTCCCAAAGTACCAAATCTCCCGTCTGCAAGTCGTTCAGAATACGGCCGCCAGACTGGTGACTGGGAAAAAAAAATGGGAATCAATCTCACCTTCGTTGAGAACCCTTCACTGGCTGCCAGTAAAAGACAGAATTGCATTTAAAGCACTCTGCCTGACACATAAGTGCATCCATGGGAAGGCTCCGCAATATCTTTGCGACAAGATAGAACCTCACAATTCGAATCGCGTTCTGCGATCCACCGACCAAAATCTGGTCAGGGTACCAAAAACCAAATACAAGTCCAAAGGAGAAAGAAGGTTTGCTTTTCAGGGTCCTAGACTATGGAACGCTTTACCAACCAGCATTCGGTTGGAGGAAAACCACCTGACTTTCAGAAGACAGATCAAAACTCTGCTCTTTTGATGTCATGAGACACGAACAACTAGCGCCCAGAAGCGATTCAGTTCGCATGCGCCGCGCTTTATACGTTTTTCATTCATTCATTCATTCATTCATTCATTCAAAGTCTCTGCAATGACAGCAGGAAGCCAACGGGTGTTGGAAGCCCCATAAGATCGGGCCCATACCTTTTGTTGGGCTGTGAATTGGGGGAGCTCATTGTGTTTGACCATCTTGTCTTGGGACTGCAGTACATGTTCCTGGACTGTTTGAGGGCGGAGCATATCCAAAACAGTCCATAGCTGCCGTCCCAGAAGGAGTTCTGCTGGAGTTTTCCCAGTAGTTGCATGTGGTGTGTTTCTGTAAGCAGAAAGGAAGGAGTCCAGCTGTTGGGGTGACAGGGACTGTTGTTTACTTGCAGCCACTGTAGCTTTGAAATAGCATTTAAAAGTCTGCACAAACCGCTCTGCTTGACCATTTGTAGCCGGGTGGTAAGGTGCGGTCAACTTGTGCTTGATGTTGTGGGCAGTCAGGAAACGCTGAAACTCCTGACTGGTGAATTGTGCACCGTTGTCTGTGACGATTTCTCTGGGGTATCCAAACGTAGCAGCGAGATGTAACAGTATGGAAACCGTTGCCTTAGTTGTTGGCTGAGTAACAGGAATGACCTCAGGCCACTTTGAATGGGCGTCCACTATGATCAAGAAGGTGTGTCCTCTGATCGGGCCTGCAAAGTCCAAGTGTAGGCAAAAACCAAGGAACCGTGGGCCAAGTCCAGGGCTGGACGCACCCTCGAGGAGGGTCTCTTGCCGTTTGTGCACATCCAGCACAAGCATTCACATATGTTGTGATATCCGAGTCTAGGTTTGGCCACCACACATAGCCTCTGGCCTTTTGTTTCATACGTGTGCTCCTGGGATGACCAGTATGTAGCAAGTCCAGAATGAGTCTCCGGAGGGTCTGTGGAATGATTACTCGGTCTCCCCATAAAACACAGTTGCCAGCCACAGTTAATTCCATACACCTACGGAAATAAGGTTCATACTCTTGTGTGACAGTTGCAGGCCAACTGGACCGTACCCAGGAGAGTATTGTTTTCAGAAAGGTATCCTTGGTTGTATGGGCTGCTATGTGTTCCTGGTCGGTCCGTCCTGTAATGAGCATGTCATCTAGCAGGCACTGAGTGAAAGGAATGTCCGCCAAAATCTCGTCCATTTTTCGTTGCCAAATGGCTGGGGCAGAGGCTACCCCAAACACCATCCGATTATATTCATACAGTCCCTTGTGGGTGTTGATGGTCAGAAACTTGCTGGAAGAAGGATGGACCTCAAACTGTAAATATGCTTGTTTGAGATCAAGCTTAGTGAACTTTTGACCCCCTGCAAGAGAGGCAAAAATGTCATCTACTCTGGGTAGGGGATACTGGTCTATTTCCAGTTGAGAGTTCAGTGCCATGCGGAAATCGCCACAAATGCGCAAGTCCCCATTCGCTTTCTTTACCGGTACAACTGGTGATGCCCACTCGCTGTGCTCTACCTTTGAGATGACACCTTGTTCCTCCAGCCGACTTAGTTCTGCTTCCACACCTGCTCGGAGTGCGAAAGGTACTGTCCGAGCTTTGAAGAACTTAGGCTGAGCGTTGGGTTTCAGCTTGAGTCGCACACAGTCATGCTTTATTTTTCCCAACTGGTCATCAAAAATCTTTGGGAACCGCTGCTTCAGGGACACCACCCATGCCTCATTATCTCCTAATGGAATTGTAACGGTGTTACAGGGACTTATGGCGATGTCTGGCATACCAAAGTGAGCAATCCAGTCTCTCCCAAAGAGAGGGGGTCCCCCATTTTCTAGGATATATAATGGCAGTCTCTTTGTCTGACCCTTGTACAATACCTGTACTTTTGCGTAACCCAGTAGGTGGAGTATCTGCTTTGAGTATGTCTGCAGTTTGATTGGTGTTGGGCGGACAGTTTTTCGGGTCTGAAGTTGTCTCCATTGTTTCTGGGTGATAACTGAAACTGCTGCTCCTGTGTCTACATCCATCCTGAGTTTCTTTCCCTCAATGGTTACATCTACAGTCATTGCGGAGGGTGCTGAATGCATATGATGTATGTCTAATCTGTGGAGCACAGCCTCATCCTCTGACTCAGATGATGATGTATATCTTCCCACCATATATGTCTTTGTCTTGGGGTTCAGAGGTTGTTTATCTCGCACCTTCTTGCTACGGCAAACTCGTTTCAGATGGCCGATCCTACCGCAATTATGACAGGTCTGATCCTTAAACCGGCAGACTTTGTGGTCATGGTCTGTATTCCCACAACGGTAGCAAGCTGACTCCCGGCTTGGTGGGGGTCTGTATTTCCAGTTTGCAGCAGTTGGCTTGACTGCTGTTCTGAAAACTTCCTGCTTCACCTCTTCCCTTCTGCTCTGGGGGTTCAATTCCTCTGTATCTTTCACAGCCATTTCCATTACTGAAGCTATCTCAATTGCCTTTGTAAGGGTAAGGTCTTTCTCTGTTAACAGTCGTTATGTGTTGACTCACAATTCAGTCCCATGACAAACTTATCTCTCAGTGCAGTAGGTAGGTAGTCCCCAAAAGAACAGGTAGAGGCTAGTCTGCGAAGGGCGAGCACATAAACTTTAATCTCTTCACCTGTCTGCTGCTGCCTCTGATAGAAGCGAAATCTTTCTGCAATTTCTAATGGTAGACTGTGATGTTCATATTGCGTTGGCTGTATTTATATTAGCACTATACGTGCACACCACATTTTTTCAAATCATTATTTATGACTCACACAGGAGGCGCCAACACCTACTAATCCCCTCTCTACAAGGGGGTTTTAATTGGAGGATTAATACGAATCACCCCCTGTAAGAAGGTCTTAACCAGAGAATGTGTAGCCAGTGGCCTTTGAAAAAATATTGATAAGGCCGAGACCTGGCCCTTGATGGTACTCAAGGCTAATCTCATGTCTGCCCCTAACTGCAGAAACTCCAGTATTCTGCCAATGAGATACCTGCGAGGATGCCACCCTTTGGCTTCGCACCAGGCAACATATGCCTTCCAAATTCTGTAATAAATATGCCTAGAAGCTGGCTTTCTGGCATTAGTGTAGATACTACAGAATTAGAGAGACCCCTCCTCTTTAGGATATGGGTTTCAACAGCCAGACCGTTAAATTTAGAGACCGTAAGGAAGGTTGGAATATTGGCCCTGTGAGAGCAGGTCTGGACGGAGCGGAAGAATCCATGGATGTCCTATTAACAACCTTACCATCTCTGCGTACCAAGCCCTTCTGGGCCAAGCTGGAGCGACCAGAATTACTGGTTTTCCTAATGACTTTATCCTGCGAAGGAGGCGGGGTAACAATTACAGTGGAGGAAACGCATAGATTAGGGAGAACCGATCCCACGGAAACCCCAGCGCATCTGTTCCGCAAGCGAGCGCATCCCTCGTTCGGGACAGAAAATTGTCCACCTTTGCGTTGCACCTTGATGCAAAGAGATCCACATCTGATGTTCCCCACCTCTGACAAATTCCCCCGGAAGATGTCTGAGTGAAAAGTCCACTCTCCTGGCAGCAACTGCTGGCGAATTAGGAAGTCTACCTGCCAATTGTCTATTCCTGTAATGAAAATCGCTGATATGCACGGGACATGCTTTTCTGCCCAAATCAGGATCTGATCCACTTCTTTTTGGGCCACACGACTCCTCGTGCCACCCTGGTGATTTATGTATGCCACAGTTGTGGCCTTGTCGGATTGTATCCTGACTGGAAAGCCCCACAACTTGTCTGTCCATGCTGATAGGGCTAGACGAGCTGCCTGAATCTCTAACAGGTTGATGGGTAGAGATTTCTTGGAGACCAACCACTTTCCCTGGAGAGATTGCTCCTCCAGGTCTGCACCCCAGTCTAGCAGACTGGCATCTGTAATCACAACCCGCCAAGATATTGGAACAAAGGACTTCCTGTGACGGTATTAGAATGATATCCCCGTAAAAGTCTTCCCTTCTTCCCATAAAGATAATCACCCAATATTCCACAAGGGGGAATATTCCTGGAGTCGCCCCAATAAGCCACACATGCCAAGCTTACTGCTGGAACAACACACTTTAATGGTTTTCTTCTCAGCTTTTTATACAGTCCAAGACATTAGAGCAACAATGAGATCTCCACCCCCCCTAATCACACACTAAGGCTAATTACTTAAACATTCTAGACAGGTCGGCACCGACCGATAATTATCATGTCTAATCACTGCACATTCCTTAAACAGCATAACAACAAACCACCTTCACACACTTGAGTTTCCTAGACAGACGTTTCGTCCCTGCATGCAGCTTGACACCTATTAACACCTCTGAGCATCAAAAGGTTTTAGACAGTGTTATCACACAATTAAAGGCCTTTCAAAAGCTAGCCTTATTTAACATATGAACAGTCTTCACAGAGAGATGAGTCACACATGAAAACACCTGTTACCTCTAACCCACAGCATTAAATTAGCAGGGAGAATTAAACTGAGGCATATATAGGCAATTGCATCACACTGCCCTTTTAGCAAATTCTGGGGAACCAGCCACCAGCAAAGGCTCTGCCGAACTTTAGGGGAGAGCAACATAGGGAAGTCTAAGACTTGGGCTTTTTTGTTCCAAGCGGATAAGATGGCGTGTGTAGTCTCCTTGAGAGGAACTGGGCAAATGGGACGGCCTCGAATGAGGCTACCATTTTCCCCAGGAGTCGCATACAAAGGCGAATGGAAAGCTGACGCTTTGAACTGACCAACTGGACTAGTTCCCTTAAAGAATCGACCTTCATTTGAGGCAAAGATATCTTTCTCTGATCTGTGTCTATGAGCAGACCTAAATATTCCAGCCTCTTCACAGGAACCAAGGCTGACTTGTCCAGGTTGAGACTCCAGGTACCTCACGGTTCTGCGTATTTCTTGATTCAGATCGGTAATTGAGCGATCTACCAGCTTCCTGGCATCAAGCGTCCCGGGTCTTTCGGGACTCTTGATGCCAGGAAGCGGGGTGGAGGAAACTCTCGCAACTCCAGCCTGTACCCCTCGGAAACAGTGGAGAGGACCCAATTGTCTTGAATCCTTTCTTGCCAGGTCCCTGCAAACAGCTGAAGTCTTCCCCCCACCCGGCTGAGTGGGGGTGAACCTTCAAAATGCTGACTTAGACGCAGGTTTGGCCGGCTTATAGTTCCAGGGTTTCCTGGGAGCCTGAGATTGCCCTTGAGGTTTTCCTCCTGCATTAAACCTTCCGGGAGGCCGTCAGGACTGCCTGGAGGCAGAAGGCCCAGGAACTGGAGAGGAGGGCCTCTTAAAGGAGGGGACCCCTAAACCTCTTTTTAACTGGCAACAGCGTGCTTTTGTCACTGGAAATTTTCTGGATATACCTATCCAGATCTTGCCCAAACAAATGCTCTCCGTGGAAGGGAAACCCGGCTAGAAGCTTCTTGCAAGGGGTTTCAGCAGACCAGTTTTTCAACGAGAACAGCCTACGCATATGTACTAAAAGTAGCGTAAGGCGGGAGGACTGTTGTATAGAGTCCTTGATGGCATCTACTGCAAGGCAAAATGCCTTGGGAAAGTTGGCCAACTCCCAAGCTTGCTGAGCCAGGACATCTTACAAGACCTGCTTCATCTGGTCTTTTAAGGCCTGGCAGATGCCAATAGCTGCTACTGCAGGTTAGGTTACCCCTCTGGCTGTATCAAATTATGTTTTTAACAAGGTCTCCAGTCGCTTATCTGTCGGGTCTTTAAACATCTGCACGTTGTCCACCGGACAGGTCAGAATCTTGTTCACACAGGAGATAGCTGCGTCCACTGCAGGGACACTCCATTTTTTTAGTGAACTTCTCTTCCATGGGATATAAAATAGATTGTTTCTGCCTCCTAAAAAAATTCTATCTGGATGTTCCCAATCTTGATAGATAAGACCTTCTAGTAGCGGATGAGCCAGAAGGAATAATCTGACTGAGGGGCTTTCAAAGAGCCCAAAGAAGAGACCGAGCTAGAAGCTGGCTCTAATAGAGGTAACTTGAAGGCCAAACGGACCATCTCAGTAAGGGACTGTACTAACAACCTTTCAGACTTAGAAGCTGAAAACGGTTCCTCCAGGGTAGAATCCTCAGAGTCCGACATCTGACTGACCCTCTGCCTGATCCCCTGAGGGTAAATCAACCTCTTCCGGGGATAGTTGTTCCGTCAAAAGGAACTCTGCAGGGGGAGAGGGAGACCTGGTGCGTTTATCTCTTGAAAGAGAAGATGCAATTAAAGTCGACAAACTTTCCTCCAGTCCACCCATGGCTAAGGCCAGAGCCTCCTCTGTTACAAACACTGGAGCAGGCGGCTAAAGTTACTTGGTGTGTACTGCACTTGTGCTCTGTAGTTTGCACCTAAAGAAACCCATGCTATTTTTCTCAGTGATTTTCATCCATATTGCAGGGACCAGACTGTTTATCTTACAGTAATATCATTTTGTGCAGGGACAGTTCTAAACACGTGCCACTACTATAGACACCCAGCAGGTACTATATTTAAAGGAATATATATATTTTTTTCACTTTAAGCATCATTAAAATCGCTGCTCCAGAAAAAACGACCATTTTTAAAACTGTTTTCCATTGATACATGTTCCCTGGGACAAGACCCGGGTTCTCAAAGACGTTTTCCGACAATAACTTGCATATTGAGCTTTTAAATGAGCACTTTTTAATTCGAACGTTCGAGTCCCATTGACGTCAATGGGGTTCTAAATGTTCGCACGAACGTTCGGTCCGTTCGAAGGTTCTGGTGTGAACCGAACGGGGGGTGTTCGGCTCATCCCTAATTGGGAAATTGACCAAAGCACTGAAACCCAGGATCCAGCCCTCATAAGAGGAGCATTACAGGCCAAACCCCGTTCTTCTCAAACAGGGCCCGGGTACTGTCCACTTTGGCTAAGAAGCACTTTAGACGGATCCGGTTTCTATGGAGGCTTTTTAAATCCCAGCCTGGATCCCTTTTAGTGGAGCTCCTCAGAGCACATGTTCACTCGTGACCAACACCTTAAACACTGCCGGAAAAACTGAGGTACTCCCAGTATGGGAGGGGTTATATAGGGGAGGGAACTTCCTGCCTTAAGGGCGTGCCAGTGTCCATCACCTGAAGGTAGACTCCATAACCCACATAGTAATTACTATGCTTCACTGTGTCCCATGATGTACGATAAAGAAAAGTCATTTAAAAATGACTCGCGGCTATAATGAATTGTCGGCTCCCTGCAATTCAGAGAGAATTCATTCATAAAAAAAATGAATTCAGGTCTGGTATGGATATTAAGGGGAACCCTGCCGTCAATTAAAAAAAAAATTACATGGGGTTCCCCCCAAATATCCATTCCAGGCCCTTCAGGTTTGGTGTGGATTTTAAGGTGAACTCCACCCCAAATTAAAAAAAAAATGGCGTGGAGTTCCCCCAAAAATCCACACCAGACCCCTTATACGAGCACGCAACCCGTCCGGCCGCAGAAAAGAGGGGCGGACGAGAGAGCGCCCCCCCCCCTCCTGAACCGTACCAGGCCACATGCCCTCAACATGGGGAGGATGTCCCCATGTTGATGGGGACAAGGGCCTCATCCCCACAACCCTTGCCCGGTGGTTGTGGGGGTCTGCGGGTGGGGGGCTTATCAGAATCTGGAAGACCCCTTTAACAAAGGGGACCCCCAGATCCTGGCCCCCCCTATGTGAATTGGTAATGGGGTACATTGTACCCCTACCATTTCACAAAGGAAGTGTAAATAATTGTAAAAAAACATACACACACATCATGGAAAACGTCCTTTATTAAAAAAAAAAAAATCCAGCGGTGGTAATCCACTCTCGGTCCCCGCTCCAACATTGTCGGTATCCAGCGACGGGTGATCTCCTCTCCGGTCCAGCGATGAGAAGATCACCCAGGTCCAGGATCCAGAGAGCAGCATCGCCGGCCGCCTGTCTCCGCCGGAGACAGCCCGGCGAATGACGTGGCTGGAGCTGCTGACATTTCTTATATAGTTGAGGCGGGGCCACCCGTCACGTCACCCCGCCTCCTCTGACGGGAAGGGCCTGGTAATTGAATTTGGGGGACCCCGCTCTTTTTTCTTTCTTTTTTTTTTCTTTTTTTATGAATGAATGCTCTCTGAATTGCCGGGAGCCGACAATTTTAAATGACTTTTTCCTTCCGAAATGACATTTTGTGCAGAGACAGTTCTAAGTACGGGAAACATGCGCTATTTCACAGGCATACTATACACCTCCCTAGGTACGAAATTTAAAGGAATATTTCACTTTTATTGTTTCACTTTAAGCATTATTAAATTCACTGCTCCCGAAAAAAATGCATTTTTTAAAACTTTTTTTGCATTGATACATGTCCCTTGGGGCAGGACCCAGGTCCCCAAACACTTTTTAGGACAATAACTTGCATATTAGCCTTTAAAATGATCACTTTAGATTTCTCCCATAGACTTTAACAGGGTATTCCGCGGCTTTTCGAATTTGCCACGAACACCCCAAATTGTTCGTTGTTCGCTGAACAGGCAATGTTCGAGTCAAACTCGAAGCTCATCCCTAATGGCAGGGTATGGCAGAATACGGCGGAGCATGGAGGGATGATTGAGCATGGATGGATGGATGTGACTGCAATTGTCACTGAGCAGCGCTGTGGGCACTAAAGATCCAGCCCACAGTGCTGCTGCCACCGATCTCTCCCCCTCTCCTCTAACACTGTACCGATCGGTACACAGAGGGGAGAGAGGAACCGGCGTCATGACAATAACGCCAGTTTGTTAACAAGTGATCGCTCTGTCATTTGATGGAGCAATCACATGGTAAACGGCTGCTATGAGGGGCCATTTTCCGTTATTGACATCCTCCCAGGGGCTTAGATTCTGGGAGGACAACAATGTATACCCTCCCAGAATTAACAAATCACCCTATAGCTGTCAGTCGGCTATGGGCCGGTCATTAAGTGGTTAACACTAAATACATTCCTCCACCCATACTGCTCACTGATTGGTCCAGAGTAGGGTGGGGACTGGGTGATATAAGCCTGTAATCCCCTGGTCACTTTCCTGAGCTGTGTTCCCCGTCCTGTATTCCTGTATTTCTCTCGGATAATCTTCCTTCTCTGTGCTGCAGACACAATTTATGGATCTAGACTGGATTTATGGAGATTCTGGGGGTCAGCAAAACTTTGATTTTCACCATAGATGTTACTAAACCTAGGCACCTTGGGCATGTGCTTTAGGTCTTCTACCTCATGCCCGGGTCTAGCATGATCTCTGACAGAACAATTCTCCCAGGATTACTTGTTCTGTTGTCTGCTGGCTGTGTCGGGTGGAGGGATATGTCTGTATAGTCTCAGACCCAAGTCACTGAGTGCAGTCTCAGGAGATGGGAGGCAGCGGTGTGGGATCTCTGCAACTTGTCTCATGTAAACATTTAACCTTCCACTGATTACTGAACACCAATTTTTGTCCTGACCCTTACACTGTATAATTTATATTGTATATTACATACTCCTGACCCCTGCACTATATACTCTATATTGTACATTACATCATTCTGATACTATATAGTCCTATCTGTTGTATCTTATACAATATGTTGTACATTACATAGTCCTGACTTCTGCTCTCTCCCCTCTACCCACTGCTATATATACATACAATATGTATTCTCTTTTGTTATAACATTTCCAGCTGGTAGAAAATGGGTGTATCTGATGATTTGATTGGAGAACAGACTTTTACATGGTGATAATAATGTGATAACATCCTCACACTTTGGAACCTTAAACAGAAAGTGATAATGAGGGAGGAGTCAATAACCCAATGATGGAGGTCTTCAGGATCAGTCCAGTCTTCATCTTGGTTGTTCTCCCCCATCCTCACTCTCTGACCTCTGGTGGGGCTCAGCCCCATTATTATTCATGACTAAATCATGGTCTAAATAAGGAAGTGCAGGACTTCTTGTGTTGGGAAGATGGCAATGAGTGATAGAGGGGGAGGGGACACTCGTCCTATAATCCCCTCATCACTGTCACTCCTATAAAAGACAGTTCTCGTTTCCTCACTCTCTAAGGTCCATGAATAAAGAAATGATCTGGTTGGAGATCAGAGGAGCCATTTACTAGTTACCTTGAGGGGGAATTGTAAGATCCTCAGAGAAAAAGCTGCCTGATGTGGGCAGAGTCCTGGTTTAGGGGAACCAATCTGCTCATGTCTAGTAATAATCTTTTTACTTCTATTTTAGTAGATGGACGGGAGATGAGGAAAACCTCAGAGGATTGTCTCACTTTGTCTCCAGACTGTAAAGTAGAAGATGAGGACATCACACAGTATAGTCCAGGAGAAAACCCGACTACCTCAAATGTCCATCCGGCACCACACAGTGTAGATAGACCATCGTATTCCTCTTATCCTGAGGAACCTCAGACTGTGAGGGACGGTGCCGGACCATCGTATTCCTCTTATCCTGAAGGACCTCAGAATGTGCGGGACAGTGCCGGACCATCGTATTCCTCTTATCCTGAGGAACTTCAGACTGTGCGGGACGGTGCCGGACCATCATATTCCTCTTATCCTGAGGAACCTCAGACTGTGAGGGACGGTGCCATCCTTCCAACAGAGAAGAGGCTTTCCTGTACTGAGTGTGGGAAGGGTTTCCCTTCTAAAGCCCATCTTAATGTCCATATAAGATCTTACACAGGGGAGAAGCCGTATTCCGGTCCTGAGTGCGGGAAATGTTTTTCAGAGAAGTCCCATCTTTCCACACATCAGAAATCTCACACGGGGGAGAAGCCGTATTCCTGTCCTGAGTGCGGGAAATGTTTTTCAGATAAGTCCAGTCTTTCCAAACATTGGAGATCTCACACGGGGGAGAAGCCCTATGCCTGTCCTGAGTGTGGGAAATGTTTTTCAGATAAGTCTACTCTTTCCAAACATCGGAGATCTCACACGGGGGAGAAGCCGTATTCCTGTTCTGAGTGCGGGAAATGTTTTTCACAGAAGTCCAATCTTTACAGACATCAGAGATTTCACACAGGGGAGAAACCATATTCCTGTCCTGAGTGCGGGAAATGTTTTTCAGAGAAGTCCAATCTTTACACACATCAGAGCTCTCACACAGGGGAGAAGCCGTATTCCTGTCCTGAGTGTGGGAAATGTTTTTCATATAAGTCCCATCTTTACAGACATCAGAGATCTCACATGGTGGAGAAGCTGTATTCCTGTCCTGAGTGCGGGAAATGTTTTTCGGATAAGTCCAGTCTTTCCAAACATTGGAGATCTCACACGGGAGAGAAGCCGTATTCCTGTCCTGAGTGCGGGAAATGTTTTTCGGATAAGTCCAGTCTTTCCAAACATCAGAGATCTCACACAGGGGAGAAGCCGTATTCCTGTCCTGAGTGTGGGAAATGTTTTTCAGATAAGTCCAGTCTTTACACACATCAGAGATCTCACACGGGGGAGAAGCTGTATACCTGTCCTGAGTGCGGGAAATGTTTTTCAGATAAGTCCAGTCTTTACAAACATCGGAGATCTCACACGGGGGAGAAGCCGTATTCCTGTCCTGAGTGTGGGAAATGTTTTTCATATAAGTCACATCTTTCCACACATCAGAGATATCACACAGGGGAGAAGCCATATTCCTGTCCTGAGTGTGGGAAATGTTTTTTAGATAAGTCCCATCTTAACACACATCAGAGATCTCACACAGGGGAGAAGCCGTATTCCTGTCCTGAGTGCGGGAAATGTTTTTCACAGAAGCCCCATCTTTACATACATCAAAGATCTCACACAGGGGAGAAGCCGTATTCCTGTCCTGAGTGTGGGAAATGTTTTTCAAATAAGTCCCATCTTTCCAGACATCAGAGATCTCACACGGGGGACAAGCCGTATTCCTGTCCTGAGTGAGGGAAATGTTCCTCACTGAAGTCCTGTCTTCCTGTACATCAGGGATCCCACACAACCCTCGAGGTGTATTAGTGAGTGCGGGAAATGTCTTGTATATGAATGTTGCTGGACATCACAGCTCTCATGTGGGGAAGAAGCACACCCTGATATACACCTCAGATATACTCCATGGCTGATCTTCATCATGGAAGAAACAGTTCATAAGAGATCAGAGATCACCAAAGACATGGATGAAGTGTTGTACCGTGTTGCCCATTGATAGCAGTAGAAAAATAAAAATGGGGTCATTACCTCTCATTGGCTGAGTACATTTTGGGGTGGAAGATTTCACAAACACTTAGAGATCGGTATAAAATAAAAATAGTTGAATGAATGTGAGCGGCCATGATGAATATTGGATGTATTTTATTTCATACTCTGATTTCCTTGGCTCCATCTAGTGGCCATAAAGTGTTATTGTGCAATTTTTACTGATTGAGGTATTTAATGAAAAATACTGTTTTATGGCCACTAGATGGAGCTGACAATCATAGGAAATCACTGTGTTACATTCTAGCAATATGTGTAAGAGCTGAATGAATTTCCTATAAGTAGAGCCCTCAGTTTGCTCTGTCAGACATGATTTCATCCTAATACCTGAGATCATACTCATACACTTATCAGTACAGCAGATATTGGGGGGATAGAAGGTAAAGTGTATGGGAGCCTCACCTTCTAATACAACCCATTCAGAAATAGAAATGAAAGGCAAAACATTTGTGTATAGATATAAAATATATTAGAAGTACTTTTCTCCCCTTTTTTATAAGGGAATCTCTGGGCCAGATTCACAAAAGGGATACGACGGCGTATCTCTGTTTCTATCTATGCGACTGATTCATAGAATCCGTTACGCATAGATATCCCTTAGATCCGACAGGTGTAATTGTTTTACACTGTCGGATCTTAGGATGCAGCACCGCAGCCGCCGCTGGGGGGAGTTCGCGCCGTAAACCAGCGTCGGGTATGCAAATTAGGAGTTACGGCGATCCACAACGGATTTTCACGTTCGCTACGTCTAGTTTCCCGTCGCAAAGTTAGTCGTCGTTTTTTGTGCCCTAACTTTAGTCAGCAAACGTATTGCTGTCTAAGTATGGCCGTCGTTCCCGCATCGAAATTTAAAAATGAACGTCGTTTGTGTAAGCCGTCCGGGAATACGGAATTACGCTACGCGCGTCGCCGTTCGAACAAATGACGTCACTGCGCGCAAAGCACGACGGGAATTGCGAAACGGAGCATGCGCAGTAGGTCCGGCGCGGGAGCGCGCCTAATTCAAATGGCACACGCCCATTTGAATTGGCCCGCCTTGCGCCGGACGTATTTACGATACACCGCCACAAGTTTCCAGGTAAGTGCTTTGTGGATCGGGCACTAAAACTGGAAACTTGCGGCGGTGTATCGTAAACGGGTTACGTTACATGGCCGCAAATGTATGTGAATCTGGCCCTCTGTTCTCAGCTGCAAAAGAGTTGGGATAGCAGAAACAGCAACACACCGGTCTTCCCAGTGAATGGCTGTGCAGGGGGGAGGTTGTAAGCACAAGTCTGATGATTGGAGAAGAGCAGGTTGCCTTCCAAGCTCAGCACAGCCAACAAACTGACCTTGTTGTGCTCTCCTGCCTAGTGTGGTCAGTTCTTAACCAGAAAGTAGAGGGATTGGCAGGATCACCATGGATGGTCACACAAAGGAAGCAATCCAAAGAGAACAGTAGACTTCTTCATACCAGTACATGGGACAGCAGACACAGATCAGGAAGAGGAAATGTTGGACTTATATATTCTTTACCCAGTTCAGCCTTGGGAAGGTTTTACCCCCCTCCCTTCATGACCAGCCCAGGCCATTGTTTGCTATTTAACACTGCGCTCCTTTACCTGGTAATTGCTCAGTCATGTGAGGCTGTACACAAATGGCATTTATATTATTGTTTCCCACCAATAAAGATTTATTTTGGTGTTTTGTGATCTCCTCTGCATTCTTTTATTTTTTATTATATAAACAAAAAAAAAACTAAAATGTAAAAACAATATTTTTACTTTTCGTCATAAAAAATCCAACAGAAAAAAAAATCGAATTTCTTCATACATTTTCGCCAAAATATATTCTGCTCCATGTCTTTGGTAAAAATATTCCAATAAGTGTATATTGACTGGTTTGTGTAAAAGTTATAGGCCCAGATTCTCAAAAGAGATACGACGGCGCATCTCCAGATACGCCGTCGTATCTCTGCCTAGCGCCGTCGTATCTATGCGACTAGTTACGCATAGATAACCCTTAGATCCGACAGGCGTAAGTCTCTTACGCCGTCGGATCTTAACTGCAATTTTTTTTTTTGCCCGCTAGGTGGCGCTTCCGTCGATTTCCCCGTCGAGTATGCAAATTAGCTAGATACGCGAATTCCCGAACGTACGCGCGTCCGACGCAGTTTACGCTAGGCTTTTCCCAGCGTAAAGTTGCCCCTGGGTCTATGAGGCGCAGTCAATGTTAAGTATGGCCGTCGTTCCTGCGTCGAAAATTAAAAAAATTACGTTGTTTGCGTAAGTCGCCCGTGAATGGTGCTGGACGTAATTTACGTCCACGTCAAAACCAATGATGTCCTTGCGACGTCATTTAGAGCAATGCACGCTGGGATATTTTAGGGACGGCGCATGCGCAGTTCGTTCAGCGCGGGGACACGCTTCATTTAAATGATACACGCCCCCTACCCGTCGAATTTGAATTCCGCCGGGTGATTTACGCTACGCCGCCGCAACTTTACACGCAAGTGCTTTGTGAATAAAGCACTTGCCTGAAAAACTTGTGGCGGCGTAACTTAAATGAGATACGTTACGCCCGCCCAAATTTACGCCCATTTATGTGAATCTGCCCCATAATGTCTACAAACTATGAGATATATTGGAATTTTTATTTGTTTATACTTCTAATGGCACGATAAGTCCTTTGGGCATCCGTTTCGGTTGAGAACTTTTCATATCCAGTTCCATTGACCTATCAAGTTTCACCATATTACCACATTGGGACTCTTATTATTTGCACTATTCACTTGGTGTTCCATATAGACCTTCAGTGTCTTCTTATCATATCACTCAGCGCTACTTTTTTGTTTATAATGTTTTATTGATTTTCCTTTGTTCACTTGATTGTTTGTAGCTGCTCACTGTTGGGATAGCGCAGATTTACTTTTTTTTGTTGTACTAATGGCAACGACTGGGAACTGACATCACCAGTGACACCAATACAGGGATCAGTGATAATACTATGCACTGTCACTGTACTAATGACACCGGCTGGGAACTGACATCACCAGTGACACCAATACAGAGATCAGTGATAATACTATGCACTGTCACTGTACTAATGGCACCGACTGGGAACTGACATCACTAGTGACACCAATACTGGGATCAGTGATAATACTATGCACTGTCACTGTACTAATGACACCGACTGGGAACTGACATCACCAGTGACACCAATACAGGGATCAGTGATAATACTATGCACTGTCACTGTACTAATGACACCGACTGGGAACTGACATCACCAGTGACACCAATACAGAGATCAGTGATAATACAATGCACTGTCACTGTACTAATGACACCGGCAGGGAACTGACATCACCAGTGACACCAATACAGGGATCAGTGATAATACTATGCACTGTCACTGTACTAATGGCACCGGCTGGGAACTGACATCTCCAGTGACACCAATACAGAGATCAGTGATAATACTATGCACTGTCACTGTACTAATGACACCGGCTGACAACTGACATCTCCAGTGACACCAATACAGAGATCAGTGATAATACTATGCACTGTCACTGTACTAATGACACCGGCTGGGAGCTGACATCACCAGTGACACCAATACAGAGATCAGTGATAATACTATGCACTGTTACTGTACTAATGACACCGGCTGACAACTGACATCTCCAGTGACACCAATACAGAGATCAGTGATAATACTATGCACTGTCACTGTACTAATGACACCGGCTGGGAACTGACATCTCCAGTGACACCAATACAGGGATCAGTGATAATATTATGCACTGTCACTGTACTAATGACACCGGCTGGGAACTGACATCACCAGTGACACCAATACAGGGATCAGTGATAATACTATACACTTACACTGTACTAATGACACCGGCTGGGAACTGACATCTCCAGTGACACCAATACAGAGATCAGTGATAATACTATGCACTGTCACTGTACTAATGACACCGGCTGACAACTGACATCTCCAGTGACACCAATACAGAGATCAGTGATAATACTATGCACTGTCACTGTACTAATGACACCGGCTGGGAACTGACATCTCCAGTGACACCAATACAGGGATCAGTGATAATACTATGCACTGTCACTGTACTAATGACACCGGCTGAGAACTGACATCTCCAGTGACACCAATACAGGGATCAGTGATAATACTATGCACTGTCACTGTACTAATGACACCGGCTGGGAACTAACATCACTGCATTAGATCCTTTGGGGAAAGGTTCCAGATTGTTCTTATAAGGAGAGAAATATATAGGAGTCAGTCCTGCTTCACAAATGAAATTGCAGCAGCATTGCATATGTTCCTGTGAGATACTCTGCATATTACACCAGCACTGCATAGGTTCCTGTGAGATACTCTGCATATTACACCAGCACTGCATAGGTTCCTGTGAGATACTCTGTGTGATGCATTTGCCTATATGTCTCAGTCTAATTCTCCCTGCTTGCCCTGTGTAATTCTGTCCTTGGCTAACAGGTTATTGACGTGCTAATGTCCCCTCACTATTTCTAAAGGTTAATTGATCTATTGTGTTGTGTGAAGGAGATCTGTGTTTAAGTGGCTTGTGTTAATTATTCTGATTGCTCCAGTGTGGTAATTATCTCTCTATATGCGGGGTCGAGCGGTCTAGTTAATGTATTCAGTACAACTAGTAATCAGCGTCCTTGATGTCATTGTCTAAAGAAAATGTGTTTTCAGACTCGGCTCCGTCGTGTCTGCCTAATCATCTGTATGGAAGCCCCAGTGTGAGGGGGCGGAGATTTGTCATTGTAACAGTTTTGGAAATTACATATAAGCTGTGTGATATAACATTAAAGTCTGTCTTGTTCTAGCAGTAAGCCTGGACTAATGTGTGGCTTAATGGGCGATCTCAGGAATATTCCTCCTAGTGGAATATTGGGGTGATGTTCTTATGGAAGAAGGGAATCTTTGATGGGGATATCATACCGATACCGTCACACTCTGCATATTACACCAGCACTGCATAGGTTCCTGTGAGATACTTTGCATATTACACCAGCACTGCATAGGTTCCTGTGAGATACTCTGCATATTACACCAGCACTGTATATGTTCCTGTGAGATACTCTGCATATTACACCAGCACTGCATAGGTTCCTGTGAGATACTCTGCATATTACACCAGCACTGTATATGTTCCTGTGAGATACTCTGCATATTACACCAGCACTGTATATGTTCCTGTGAGATAC
Source organism: Rana temporaria (assembly GCF_905171775.1). Lineage (NCBI taxonomy): Eukaryota > Metazoa > Chordata > Amphibia > Anura > Ranidae > Rana > Rana temporaria. The sequence continues at coordinate 13,638 of NW_024404433.1, read as the reverse complement.
TCTGCATATTACACCAGCACTGCACAGGTTCCTGTGAGATACTCTGCATATTACACCAGCACTGCATCTGTTCCTGTGAGATACTCTGCATATTACACCAGCACTGCATAGGTTCCTGTGAGATACTCTGCATATTACACCAGCACTGTATATGTTCCTGTGAGATACTCTGCATATTACACCAGCACTGTATATGTTCCTGTGAGATACTCTGCATATTACACCAGCACTGCACAGGTTCCTGTGAGATACTCTGCATATTACACCAGCACTGCATATGTTCCTGTGAGATACTGATGTAGAATAACAACGTTTTGAACCAGGCAGGACTTCAACAATGCAGGTTTATTAACAACCGGTAACATACAGGTTTATGTTCAGTGTGACGGTATTAGAATGATATCCCCGTCAAACATTCCCTTCTTCCATAAGAAAATCACCCAATATCCCACGAGGAGGAATATTCCTGGAATCGCCCAATAAGCGACACATAAGCCCAAGCTTACTGCTGGAACAAGACACTTTAATGGCAGCATGCTGCTGGGTATATATGCAGTTTACAAGCTAAATCCTCAAAGAACAATAAAATCTCCACCCCCTTTCCACACACAGTGGGGGCTCCCATACAGATTATAGGCAGACGCTTTGGCGCCGACTCTGAAGACACATTTCTTTAGATAATGACATCAGTGAAGGTAATTACTAGTGTTGCTCACGAATATTCGTATTGCGAATATTCGGCTCGAATATGGCATATTCGAGTATTCGCGATATATTTCGAATTTCGCGGTGAATATTCGCTATTCCGAATATTCACATTTTTTAAATTTTATTTTTAAAACAGATCACATCCTATCGACGTCTAAAAGCATTGCTGGTATGATTAGAGACCCTGGGCCGAGTAGCTAAGCTGAGGCGATCCTTTTATGTTGCCGAATTAAAAAAAAAAAAATTGTGAATTTTCGCTAATGCGAATGCGAAAATGATTGCGAATTTTCGATAACTGTGGTAGGAGAACTCTGATTGTCTCTGATGCAAAAGGGGGGGGCTTTGTGTATGTTTCTGTTATGAATATTTGTATGTTTGATATTATTTTTTTTTGTAAGAAGGAAAAAATTGCGCATACCTTAAAAAAAGGGGAGAATACAGCAGCAACTCAAAAATGTTATACAACATAAATTAATACAAGACAGAAAATGGAGTCGCTCTACAAGAATAAAAAATATGTCTAGTGACAAGACATGTGGGCAAATTATAAAATAAGCAAGCGCAAATAACTTGTGAAATACACAGTGAAACAAATATATAAAGAAATATAGTCCCAATAATAGAAAAATAATCTTTCATAAAAATGTCTTTGATATGTGAAGTGAAAAAAAGTCCAAAGCATGCAGCATGAACGTGTTCAATCTTCAAGGTGTTTGATTGACAAACGGCTGTGACAGATGGATAGAGTAAAGAATCACCACCAATGCAAAACACTTTTTATTTTCTATTGTAAAATATCAAGAATATTCTGAGCCAATCAGAGTGCTCCTTCCGCATTTGCCGAATATTCGCAATTATTTTGTATTGTAAAATATCAAGAATATTCTGAGCCAATCAGAGTGCTCCTTCCGCATTTGCCGAATATTCGCAATTATTTTGTATTGTAAAATATCAAGAATATTCTGAGCCAATCAGAGTGCTCCTTCCGCATTTGCCGAATATTCGCAATTATTTTGTATTGTAAAATATCACGAATATTCTGAGCCAATCAGAGTGCTCCTAGCGCTGTTGTCGAAATTTCGCCATCAATATCGCATTCGCATTTTGCGAAATTTTGATAAAATATCACGAATATTCTGAGCCAATCAGAGTGCTCCTACAGCATTTGTCGAAATTGCGCAGTAAATATCGCATTCGCATTTTGCGAAATTTCAAAAAAATATCAAGAATATTCTGAGCCAATCAGAGTGCTCCTACCGCAGTTATCGAAATTTCGCAATTATTTTCGCAATAGCGAAAATTCGCAATCATTTCATTACGATAAAATATCGCGAATATATCTCAAATATTCGACTATATATTCGAGATATATCGCGAAATCGAATATGGCGTATTCTGCTCAACACTAGTAATTACTAGTTGTAACAGAATACGTTATCTAGACAGCTTGGCCCCACATATAGAAGAGGTAATTACCACAATGAAGCAATCAGAATAATTAACATGAGCCCCTTCTAATCACAGTAAACAGTAAACACAGGGCTTCTTCACACAACACACTAGATCAATTACCCTTTAACATACACAGCATTACTAGCAGGGAGAATTAACTGAAGCATATCCTTCACACAAAGTATTACAAGATACAGGTCTAATTTATACAATTTCTTACAATGCAAGCATATTAGATATTGGTATTCTTATCCTCTAACCAAATTGAAACAATAGTGAATTGTTCTCACCTTGAACCAGAATGGGTCTTTTCTGCCAATTCTTGGAAACCCGATGGGGACCAGTTGGTCAACCAGCTCGACCAAGTTTGTGAGGGAAATTCACCTCTGGAACAAGTTAAGAAGTTTTCCCCATTTGACTCGTACAAGGAGACAAGTTATGGACAGATATTTGCCTATTGGTTCTGACCGCTTGCCACCCGTGCAATAGGGCTGCATAGACAGTCAGCCTGATAGACGCCTATCTGACTTGTCTGACTAACAATTGTAAAACTGGCATTTATATACCATCACAGCCTCATCTAAGCCGTCTCTCCTAGATGTGATTGGCTGCTACGATCTACGTCAATGTCCTACAACCAAACAAACGTAATTATTCCTAGAATTCCTATATGTTCATTAAAAATGATTTATAACTTGTTTTGTCCAATTAACCACTTCCAGACCTTAGGTGTTTTTCAGATTTGGTGTTTGCAAGACTAAAACATTTTTTTCTGCTAGAAAATTACTTAAAACCCCCAAACATTATATATATATTTTTTTCTAACACCCTAGAGAATAAAATGGCAGTCATTGCAATACTTTTTGTCACATCGTATTTGCGCAGCGGTCTTACAAGCGCACTTTTTTTGGAAAAAATTCACTTTTTTGAATTAAAAAATAAGACAACAATAAATTTGGCCCAATTTTTTTATATATTGTGAAAGATAATGTTACGCCGAGTAAAATGATACCCAACATGTCACGCTTAAAAATTGCGCCCGCTCGTGGCATGGCGTCAAACTTTTACCCTTAAAAATCTCGATAGGCGATGTTTAAAAAATTCTAGAGATTGCATTTTTTGAGCTACAGAGTAGGCCTAGTTTTCATATGCGGGCGCTACTCGCGTATGCGTTCGCTTCTGCGCGCGAGCTCGTCGGGACGGGGCGCTTTAAAAAAAATTTTTTTTTGTTTTCTTATTTATTTTATTACTTTTTACACTGAAAAAAAAAATTGATCACTTTTATTCCTATTACAAGGAATGTAAACATCCCTTGTAATAGAAAAAACATGACAGGTCCTCTTAAATATGAGATCTGGGGTCAAAAAGACCTCACATCTCATATTTGGGCTTAAATGCAAAAAAATTAAATTTGGAAATGTCATTTTTTCAAATGACAAAAAAAAAAAATTGTCTCTTTAAGAGGCTGGGCGGGACTGACGTTTTGACGTCACTTCCGCCCAGCCGAGCTATGGGGACGGGCGAAGGAGATTTTTCCTTCAGTCTCGTCCCCGCTCAGCTGCTGAACGGTCCCGATCGCCTCCGCCGCTACCGACAGCTCCGGTAAGCGGCGGAGGGCGCGGGAAGGGGGGGGGCCCTCTCCCGCCACCGATAACGGCGAATCCGCCGCGGAGACCGCCGTTATCGTTTAGCAGACCGCGCACACTAAAGATTGATACCTCGGTTGTGGCAGCAGCTGCTGCCGTTACCGAGATATCAATCTTTAACCACTAGCCGACCAGCCACCGTCATTATACGGCGGCAGGTCGGCTCTCCTGGGCGAAAGCCCGTAGCTATACGTCCTATCGTATAGCCGCCACTAGGGGGCGCGTGCGCCCCCCGCTCGCCCCCGACTCCCGTGCGTGTGCCCGGCGGGCGCGATCGCCGCCGGGCACACGCGATCGCTCGTTACAGAGCGGGGAACGGGAGCTGTGGGTGTAAACACACAGCTCTCGGTCCTGTCAGCAGGGGAAATGCTGATCTTCGGTTCATACAATGTATGAACAGAGGATCAGTGTTTCCCCTAGTGAGGCCACCCCCCCCCCACAGTAAGAACACACCCAGGCATACTTAACCCCTTCCCCGCCCCCTAGTGTTAACCCCTTCACTGCCAGTGGCATTTTTATAGTAATCTAATGCATTTTTATAGCACTGATCGCTATAAAAATGCCAATGGTCCCAAAAATGTGTCAAAAGTGTCCGAAGTGTCCGCCATAATGTCGCAGTAACGAAAAAAAATCGCTGATCGCCGCCATTACTAGTAAAAAAAATATATTAATAAAAATGCCATAAAAATACCCCCTATTTTGTAAACGCTATAACTTTTGCGCAAACCAATCAATAAACGCTTATTGCGATTTTTTTTACGAAAAATATGTAGAAGAATACGTATCGGCCTAAACTAAGGAAAAAAAAAAATTTTTTATATATTTTTGGGGGATATTTATTACAGCAAAATGTAAAAAATATTATCTTTTTTCAAAATTGTCGCTCTATTTTTGTTTATGGCGCAAAAAATAAAAACCGCAGAGGTGATCAAATACCACCAAAAGAAAGCTCTATTTGTGGGAAAAAAAGGACGCCAATTTTGTTTGGGAGCCACGTCGCACGACCGCGCAATTGTCAGTTAAAACGTTGCAGTCCCGAATCGCAAAAAGTGCTCTGGTCTTTGACCAGCAATATGGTCCGGGGGGTAAGTAGTTAAAAAATGGACGTACATCGTTGTGCGCAGGTCTGGAAGTGGTTAAAGACACCTGTGTGGAGACAGTCTGGCACCCAGCTATGTCAGCCACAACTTCAAGGATGACAGATTTATGACTTTCAGAAAAATAACATTTCAATAACTCCACCTTATCTGTTATGTCTTACTATTTCTATGTGTATGTATTTATTAATTTGGTTTCATAAAAGGTACTGTATTATTCACAGTATATATAGCAAATATACATATATATGTATACATACTGTGACAGGAAGTCAGGTAAATCTGTGGGTGTTGTCACAGACGGGACATACATTTCTGCCTTGTTTAGACAATACACCAATTGTTATTAGGCGTCGGCTGCGAGAAGTAGCCAGGAAAGGTTTGAGGGCGTTGGAAGACTTCAGCTGTTCAGAATGAGGCAATTAAGGCCTCTATAAGTAGTCCAGAGGATTACCACTAATTTGCTGCATGCTGAGGATTTCTAAGTGAAAGAGAGCAGTACTGAAAGTCTTCTGAGGAGGTGAGGAGAGGATTGATTTTTCTGTGTGATAAAAAAATCTAAAGACCATTGTTTTTCTGCTGTATGACCAGCACTGTCTACCCAGCAGTAGGCTACAAACTACAGAGCACACTTGCAGTATAAGACAAGTAGGATTAGGTGTACAGTACAGAGTACACTTGTAGTATAAGACAAGTAGGATTAGGTGTACAGTACAGAGTACACTTGTAGTATAAGACAAGTAGGATTAGGTGTACAGTACAGAGCACACTTGCAGTATAAGACAAGTAGGATTAGGTGTACAGTACAGAGTACACTTGTAGTATAAGACAAGTAGGATTAGGTGTACAGTACAGAGTACACTTGTAGTATAAGACAAGTAGGATTAGGTGTACAGTACAGAGTATACTTGTAGTATAAGACAAGTAGGATTAGGTGTACAGTACAGAGTACACTTGTATAAGACAAGTAGGATTAGGTGTACAGTACAGAGTATACTTGTATAAGACAAGTAGGATTAGGTGTACAGTACAGAGTACACTTGTAGTATAAGACAAGTAGGATTAGGTGTACAGTACAGAGTATACTTGTATAAGACAAGTAGGATTAGGTGTACAGTACAGAGTACACTTGTAGTATAAGACAAGTAGGATTAGGTGTACAGTACAGAGTATACTTGTATAAGACAAGTAGGATTAGGTGTACAGTACAGAGTACACTTGTATAAAACAAGTAGGATTAGGTGTACAGTACAGAGTACACTTGTAGTATAAGACAAGTAGGATTAGGTGTACAGTACAGAGTACACTTGTATAAGACAAGTAGGATTAGGTGTACAGTACAGAGTATACTTGTAGTATAAGACAAGTAGGATTAGGTGTACAGTACAGAGTATACTTGTAGTATAAGACAAGTAGGATTAGGTGTACAGTACAGAGTATACTTGTAGTATAAGACAAGTAGGATTAGGTGTACAGTACAGAGTACACTTGTAGTATAAGACAAGTAGGATTAGGTGTACAGTACAGAGTACACTTGTAGTATAAGACAAGTAGGATTAGGTGTACAGTACAGAGTACACTTGTAGTATAAGACAAGTAGGATTAGGAGTACAGTACAGAGTATACTTGTAGTATAAGACAAGTAGGATTAGGTGTACAGTACAGAGTACACTTGTAGTATAAGACAAGTAGGATTAGGTGTACAGTACAGAGTATACTTGTAGTATAAGACAAGTAGGATTAGGTGTACAGTACAGAGTACACTTGTATAAGACAAGTAGGATTAGGTGTACAGTACAGAGTACACTTGTATAAGACAAGTAGGATTAGGAGTACAGTACAGAGTACACTTGTATAAGACAAGTAGGATTAGGTGTACAGTACAGAGTATACTTGTATAAGACAAGTAGGATTAGGTGTACAGTACAGAGTATACTTGTAGTATAAGACAAGTAGGATTAGGTGTACAGTACAGAGTATACTTGTAGTATAAGACAAGTAGGATTAGGTGTACAGTACAGAGTATACTTGTAGTATAAGACAAGTAGGATTAGGTGTACAGTACAGAGTATACTTGTATAAGACAAGTAGGATTAGGAGTACAGTACAGAGTACACTTGTAGTATAAGACAAGTAGGATTAGGTGTACAGTACAGAGTACACTTGTAGTATAAGACAAGTAGGATTAGGTGTACAGTACAGAGTACACTTGTAGTATAAGACAAGTAGGATTAGGTGTACAGTACAGAGTATACTTGTAGTATAAGACAAGTAGGATTAGGTGTACAGTACAGAGTATACTTGTAGTATAAGACAAGTAGGATTAGGTGTACAGTACAGAGTATACTTGTATAAGACAAGTAGGATTAGGTGTACAGTACAGAGTATACTTGTAGTATAAGACAAGTAGGATTAGGTGTACAGTACAGAGTACACTTGTATAAGACAAGTAGGATTTGGTGTACAGTACAGAGTATACTTGTAGTATAAGACAAGTAGGATTAGGTGTACAGTACAGAGTATACTTGTAGTATAAGACAAGTAGGATTAGGTGTACAGTACAGAGTATACTTGTAGTATAAGACAAGTAGGATTAGGTGTACAGTACAGAGTACACTTGTAGTATAAGACAAGTAGGATTAGGTGTACAGTACAGAGTATACTTGTATAAGACAAGTAGGATTAGGTGTACAGTACAGAGTATACTTGTATAAGACAAGTAGGATTAGGTGTACAGTACAGAGTACACTTGTATAAGACAAGTAGGATTAGGTGTACAGTACAGAGTATACTTGTATAAGACAAGTAGGATTAGGTGTACAGTACAGAGTATACTTGTAGTATAAGACAAGTAGGATTAGGTGTACAGTACAGAGTACACTTGTATAAGACAAGTAGGATTAGGTGTACAGTACAGAGTATACTTGTAGTATAAGACAAGTAGGATTAGGTGTAAAGTACAGAGTACACTTGTAGTATAAGACAAGTAGGATTAGGTGTACAGTACAGAGTACACTTGTAGTATAAGACAAGTAGGATTAGGTGTACAGTACAGAGTATACTTGTAGTATAAGACAAGTAGGATTAGGTGTACAGTACAGAGTATACTTGTAGTATAAGACAAGTAGGATTAGGTGTACAGTACAGAGTACACTTGTATAAGACAAGTAGGATTAGGTGTACAGTACAGAGTATACTTGTAGTATAAGACAAGTAGGATTAGGTGTACAGTACAGAGTATACTTGTATAAGACAAGTAGGATTAGGTGTACAGTACAGAGTACACTTGTAGTATAAGACAAGTAGGATTAGGTGTACAGTACAGAGTACACTTGTAGTATAAGACAAGTAGGATTAGGTGTACAGTACAGAGTACACTTGTAGTATAAGACAAGTAGGATTAGGAGTACAGTACAGAGTACACTTGTAGTATAAGACAAGTAGGATTAGGTGTACAGTACAGAGTATACTTGTAGTATAAGACAAGTAGGATTAGGTGTACAGTACAGAGTACACTTGTAGTATAAGACAAGTAGGATTAGGTGTACAGTACAGAGTATACTTGTAGTATAAGACAAGTAGGATTAGGTGTACAGTACAGAGTACACTTGTAGTATAAGACAAGTAGGATTAGGTGTACAGTACAGAGTATACTTGTATAAGACAAGTAGGATTAGGTGTACAGTACAGAGTATACTTGTAGTATAAGACAAGTAGGATTAGGTGTACAGTACAGAGTATACTTGTAGTATAAGACAAGTAGGATTAGGTGTACAGTACAGAGTACACTTGTAGTATAAGACAAGTAGGATTAGGTGTACAGTACAGAGTATACTTGTATAAGACAAGTAGGATTAGGTGTACAGTACAGAGTACACTTGTATAAGACAAGTAGGATTAGGTGTACAGTACAGAGTACACTTGTAGTATAAGACAAGTAGGATTAGGTGTACAGTACAGAGTACACTTGTAGTATAAGACAAGTAGGATTAGGTGTACAGTACAGAGCACACTTGTAGTATAAGACAAGTAGGATTAGGTGTACAGTACAGAGTATACTTGTATAAGACAAGTAGGATTAGGTGTACAGTACAGAGTATACTTGTATAAGACAAGTAGGATTAGGTGTACAGTACAGAGTATACTTGTATAAGACAAGTAGGATTAGGTGTACAGTACAGAGTACACTTGTATAAGACAAGTAGGATTAGGTGTACAGTACAGAGTATACTTGTAGTATAAGACAAGTAGGATTAGGTGTACAGTACAGAGTACACTTGTAGTATAAGACAAGTAGGATTAGGTGTACAGTACAGAGTATACTTGTAGTATAAGACAAGTAGGATTAGGTGTACAGTACAGAGTACACTTGTAGTATAAGACAAGTAGGATTAGGTGTACAGTACAGAGTACACTTGTAGTATAAGACAAGTAGGATTAGGTGTACAGTACAGAGTATACTTGTATAAGACAAGTAGGATTAGGAGTACAGTACAGAGTATACTTGTATAAGACAAGTAGGATTAGGTGTACAGTACAGAGTATACTTGTAGTATAAGACAAGTAGGATTAGGTGTACAGTACAGAGTACACTTGTAGTATAAGACAAGTAGGATTAGGTGTACAGTACAGAGTATACTTGTATAAGACAAGTAGGATTAGGTGTACAGTACAGAGTATACTTGTAGTATAAGACAAGTAGGATTAGGTGTACAGTACAGAGTATACTTGTAGTATAAGACAAGTAGGATTAGGTGTACAGTACAGAGTATACTTGTAGTATAAGACAAGTAGGATTAGGTGTACAGTACAGAGTACACTTGTATAAGACAAGTAGGATTAGGTGTACAGTACAGAGTATACTTGTATAAGACAAGTAGGATTAGGTGTACAGTACAGAGTATACTTGTAGTATAAGACAAGTAGGATTAGGTGTACAGTACAGAGTATACTTGTATAAGACAAGTAGGATTAGGTGTACAGTACAGAGTATACTTGTATAAGACAAGTAGGATTAGGTGTACAGTACAGAGTATACTTGTATAAGACAAGTAGGATTAGGTGTACAGTACAGAGTATACTTGTATAAGACAAGTAGGATTAGGTGTACAGTACAGAGTACACTTGTATAAGACAAGTAGGATTAGGTGTACAGTACAGAGTATACTTGTATAAGACAAGTAGGATTAGGTGTACAGTACAGAGTACACTTGTATAAGACAAGTAGGATTAGGTGTACAGTACAGAGTATACTTGTATAAGACAAGTAGGATTAGGTGTACAGTACAGAGTATACTTGTATAAGACAAGTAGGATTAGGAGTACAGTACAGAGTACACTTGTAGTATAAGACAAGTAGGATTAGGTGTACAGTACAGAGTACACTTGTAGTATAAGACAAGTAGGATTAGGTGTACAGTACAGAGTATACTTGTAGTATAAGACAAGTAGGATTAGGTGTACAGTACAGAGTATACTTGTATAAGACAAGTAGGATTAGGAGTACAGTACAGAGTACACTTGTAGTATAAGACAAGTAGGATTAGGTGTACAGTACAGAGTATACTTGTAGTATAAGACAAGTAGGATTAGGTGTACAGTACAGAGTATACTTGTATAAGACAAGTAGGATTAGGTGTACAGTACAGAGTATACTTGTAGTATAAGACAAGTAGGATTAGGTGTACAGTACAGAGTATACTTGTATAAGACAAGTAGGATTAGGTGTACAGTACAGAGTATACTTGTAGTATAAGACAAGTAGGATTAGGTGTACAGTACAGAGTATACTTGTATAAGACAAGTAGGATTAGGTGTACAGTACAGAGTATACTTGTAGTATAAGACAAGTAGGATTAGGTGTACAGTACAGAGTATACTTGTAGTATAAGACAAGTAGGATTAGGTGTACAGTACAGAGTACACTTGTAGTATAAGACAAGTAGGATTAGGTGTACAGTACAGAGTATACTTGTAGTATAAGACAAGTAGGATTAGGTGTACAGTACAGAGTACACTTGTAGTATAAGACAAGTAGGATTAGGTGTACAGTACAGAGTACACTTGTATAAGACAAGTAGGATTAGGTGTACAGTACAGAGTATACTTGTATAAGACAAGTAGGATTAGGAGTACAGTACAGAGTATACTTGTAGTATAAGACAAGTAGGATTAGGTGTACAGTACAGAGTACACTTGTAGTATAAGACAAGTAGGATTAGGTGTACAGTACAGAGTACACTTGTATAAGACAAGTAGGATTAGGTGTACAGTACAGAGTATACTTGTATAAGACAAGTAGGATTAGGTGTACAGTACAGAGTACACTTGTAGTATAAGACAAGTAGGATTAGGTGTACAGTACAGAGTACACTTGTAGTATAAGACAAGTAGGATTAGGTGTACAGTACAGAGTACACTTGTAGTATAAGACAAGTAGGATTAGGTGTACAGTACAGAGTATACTTGTATAAGACAAGTAGGATTAGGTGTACAGTACAGAGTATACTTGTAGTATAAGACAAGTAGGATTAGGTGTACAGTACAGAGTATACTTGTAGTATAAGACAAGTAGGATTAGGTGTACAGTACAGAGTACACTTGTATAAGACAAGTAGGATTAGGTGTACAGTACAGAGTACACTTGTATAAGACAAGTAGGATTAGGTGTACAGTACAGAGTATACTTGTATAAGACAAGTAGGATTAGGTGTACAGTACAGAGTATACTTGTATAAGACAAGTAGGATTAGGTGTACAGTACAGAGTATACTTGTAGTATAAGACAAGTAGGATTAGGTGTACAGTACAGAGTACACTTGTAGTATAAGACAAGTAGGATTAGGTGTACAGTACAGAGTATACTTGTAGTATAAGACAAGTAGGATTAGGTGTACAGTACAGAGTACACTTGTAGTATAAGACAAGTAGGATTAGGTGTACAGTACAGAGTATACTTGTAGTATAAGACAAGTAGGATTAGGTGTACAGTACAGAGTATACTTGTAGTATAAGACAAGTAGGATTAGGTGTACAGTACAGAGTACACTTGTAGTATAAGACAAGTAGGATTAGGTGTACAGTACAGAGTATACTTGTATAAGACAAGTAGGATTAGGTGTACAGTACAGAGTATACTTGTATAAGACAAGTAGGATTAGGTGTACAGTACAGAGTATACTTGTATAAGACAAGTAGGATTAGGTGTACAGTACAGAGTACACTTGTATAAGACAAGTAGGATTAGGTGTACAGTACAGAGTACACTTGTAGTATAAGACAAGTAGGATTAGGTGTACAGTACAGAGTATACTTGTAGTATAAGACAAGTAGGATTAGGTGTACAGTACAGAGTACACTTGTAGTATAAGACAAGTAGGATTAGGTGTACAGTACAGAGTACACTTGTAGTATAAGACAAGTAGGATTAGGTGTACAGTACAGAGTACACTTGTATAAGACAAGTAGGATTAGGTGTACAGTACAGAGTATACTTGTAGTATAAGACAAGTAGGATTAGGTGTACAGTACAGAGTACACTTGTAGTATAAGACAAGTAGGATTAGGTGTACAGTACAGAGTACACTTGTAGTATAAGACAAGTAGGATTAGGTGTACAGTACAGAGTATACTTGTAGTATAAGACAAGTAGGATTAGGTGTACAGTACAGAGTACACTTGTATAAGACAAGTAGGATTAGGTGTACAGTACAGAGTACACTTGTATAAGACAAGTAGGATTAGGTGTACAGTACAGAGTACACTTGTAGTATAAGACAAGTAGGATTAGGTGTACAGTACAGAGTATACTTGTATAAGACAAGTAGGATTAGGTGTACAGTACAGAGTACACTTGTATAAGACAAGTAGGATTAGGTGTACAGTACAGAGTACACTTGTAGTATAAGTCAAGTAGGATTAGGTGTACAGTACAGAGTATACTTGTATAAGACAAGTAGGATTAGGTGTACAGTACAGAGTACACTTGTAGTATAAGACAAGTAGGATTAGGAGTACAGTACAGAGTATACTTGTATAAGACAAGTAGGATTAGGTGTACAGTACAGAGTACACTTGTAGTATAAGACAAGTAGGATTAGGTGTACAGTACAGAGTATACTTGTATAAGACAAGTAGGATTAGGTGTACAGTACAGAGTACACTTGTAGTATAAGACAAGTAGGATTAGGTGTACAGTACAGAGTATACTTGTAGTATAAGACAAGTAGGATTAGGTGTACAGTACAGAGTACACTTGTAGTATAGACAAGTAGGATTAGGTGTACAGTACAGAGTACACTTGTAGTATAAGACAAGTAGGATTAGGTGTACAGTACAGAGTATACTTGTAGTATAAGACAAGTAGGATTAGGTGTACAGTACAGAGTATACTTGTAGTATAAGACAAGTAGGATTAGGTGTACAGTACAGAGTATACTTGTATAAGACAAGTAGGATTAGGTGTACAGTACAGAGTATACTTGTAGTATAAGACAAGTAGGATTAGGTGTACAGTACAGAGTACACTTGTAGTATAAGACAAGTAGGATTAGGAGTACAGTACAGAGTACACTTGTATAAGACAAGTAGGATTAGGAGTACAGTACAGAGTACACTTGCAGTATAAGACAAGTAGGATTAGGTGTACAGTACAGAGTACACTTGTAGTATAAGACAAGTAGGATTAGGAGTACAGTACAGAGTACACTTGTATAAGACAAGTAGGATTAGGAGTA